>NC_092347.1:27140209-27440209 GCF_963676685.1 Mytilus edulis | reverse complement strand
AGAACATCATCTATATAGCGAAAAGTAGAGATAAAGGATAGTGCTAACTTCTTATCTTTCTTCTTAAGAAGTTCCTGCATGAAGTCAGCCTCATAATAATAAAGAAACAAGTCGGCAAGTAGAGGGGCACAGTTTGTTCCCATTGGAATGCCGACAGTCTGTTGAAAAACACGTCCTCCGAACGTAACAAATATGTTGTCAATCAAGAAATCAAGCATCTTGATAATATCAGTTTCAGAGAATTTTTTGTTCGAATCAGAGTGATCCTTTACAAAGTAGGATTTATCCCTCCCTAAGACAAGATACTTGTATCTACGTTGGCCATTCTTTTTTACGAAGCAAAGCAATACCAACTCTTTCAATTTGTCTTTTAGTTTGGAATGTGGAATACTTGTATACAGAGTAGAAAAGTCAAATGTTTTAATACTGTTACAAGATGAAAGAGAGTTAGATTGTATGTACTCTAAAAGATCTTTGGAATTTTTAAGTATCCACATCTGATTCACTCCCCCTCTAGAATATGCAGTTTCACAATAACTTTGAAGCCCGTCTTTGATTGCTGATAAAATAAATGTTAATAATTTCGAAAGAGGTTTCGTGGAGCACTTGGAAGACCCAGCAATATACCGTTGTTTGTAAGGACACTTATGTAGTTTAGGTATCCAATACAGTGATGACAGATCCAGTTCTTCATCTTTGGTTGAAATTCCAAAGGAACACAGAACAGACCTATGATTATCCAGGATTTCTTCTTTGGTAAGTGTCGTGAGGGTATATGTTGAGTTTCCAAGTGAATTGTCAATACCTAATTCGTTTATCAAGCAGTTAATGTAATGAGTTTTACATACAAAAACGATGTTGTTTGGGGCTTTATCTGCGGGGACAACAACATATTTGTCATGGAGGTAGGATAGGTGTTTTGCAACATTTGGGTCTTTAAAGATTGACGTAGCATGGGCATTGATAGACCCATTTAGTTTCTTAATTCTGACTTGTATCAACGACCTCACTGCCTTAATCCATTCGGAAAGAGTATCTACGTCTTCCTTCTCGCGCTTAGCCCATTGCCTGGCATAATCCTCAACTGGATCCATCAAAATTTTTAAGTTGAATTTCCAATTGATGGATTTAGGCTCACGATATTTCGGACCTTTCGATAACACATTTCGTAGAGAAGTGTTATTAACAATGTTGAGGTCACCGGTAATAACGTGGCCAGCGGGATTATATGTGAATTGGGAACTAGCACAAGTGCAATCGGGAGGTTTAGACTTGAAGTCGTCAATATCGAGATCCTGCAAAACGTGTTTGTAATTGAAAATTTTAGTTGCAATAGGTTTGGTATAGGTATAAGAAATGATTGGTACAGACTGGTCTTTGAAATAAGGAAGTATTTTCGATTGAACTAATTTATGATGAAGGATATTGCCTAAGTTGACGCCATCGATATCTTTGTTGGCAAAGGAAAGATTAAGGAAAGATCTTTTCTCTTTTTCATCTTTGCCAATGCGGACTGGCTTGAAAAGTCTTGCAATATCCGAAATTATAGCTGTAATTTTGTATAGGTTTGAATGAGGGTTTGTAACAGTGGACTCCAAACATTAATTGAATAGAGAATGAAGTTTTGAAAGGGGTAATGAATAAAGTTTTGTGCGAATGTAATTAATACCTAACGGCTTTTGTAAAAATGGCATAAATATAATTTGCACGTCATTTTAGTAAGCATACTGCGCTTATTAACCTTCAATTTCATTGTATCTTTATTTATATTGTATCTTCCTCGCTTAACTTTTAATTAGATTTCGGAGAAAGAAATATGATTGTTTATGTACTACCACTATCCTACATCTTTACGTTCGTATTAACATAGAGGAATTCTCGTAACAATGTGGACAACCGCAATACGTATGTCGGTAATACTACTGAATCATTTACCTTTCATTTGTTTGTCATTGGCTACATGTATATATGTAGGACTCGGAGGTGCGATGGGGACGCTGAAGTGCGATGGTCACGCTGAAGTGCGATGGTCACGCTGAAGTGCGATGGTCTACGCCGAAGTGCGATGGTCCTTTCGCTGAAGTGTGATGGTTTAACGTTACGTTAGATATTGTGACGTTTTCAAATACAACATTATTGAAAACAAAATGGATTCGCATGCAGAAGAATAAGATTTGTTGATAACGTTTTATGCGTACACAGGAAAGGAAGCAGACTGAAACGAACAATTTAAGTCGGGGACAGTTTAAAGCATTTGAGAATTCGATGGAGGTTTCCAAAATGTGTAAATCTAATTCAGGCAGCAAACCATGGGTGACAAGGCGGCTAAAAGAGGATCTGAAAACCGTTTCTACAGTTCAAAACATGCCAAATGTATGCTGCAAACTTTGTGTACGACAAGTTAATGTCGTGATCTTAATATCAATATTAACTTCTCTCTTCAAGTATACTTAGCATGATTTTGTCTGGACAGTTTGATAATAAAATTATATTAATTATTAACAGAGTTTTCGTTTTATCAAGTAGAATTAACTTTCTTTTATTTTTGAGACGAGTACTGCTTTGTAAGAAACGGGTTAGGCCAAAATAACCCGAATGATCCTACTTGGTGTTCTTCTAAATTTCTGCTGCTTAGAGGAGAAGCAGCTTATTTTCAAGCTTTTGAAAAAATAGTGTATTTGGTTTGATCTGACCAGAAATAAACCCCGATCATTCAAATGCGAGGCATAGCACGCAAATTACTACACTGCAATATTGGGTTCTAACTTCAGACTATCGTTGTGGGCTTTAGTAAAGATGTATACACGTCACAGTTATACCATCGCACTTCAGCGTATCCATCAACGCACTTCAGCGTATCTAGCAACAAGTTAGCGTCACAATGTCACCACCGCACTTCAGCGTGAACCATCGCACTTCAGCGTGACCATCGCACTTCGGAGTACTATCGCGTTTCTCGGTCCTACATATATGACCAATATTTTACGCTCACTAAGTCTGTCAGAGACCTTCACAGGGGGATTCAAATAGAAAAAGGAGTTAAGTTCATGCATGTGCATGAGAAGAAAAAAAAGGATGATTATGTATTCAACAAGTTCAACATTAAAATCAACACACAATGTTTAATTTTTATTTCTGAACTTGTTTTTCTTTCCTTTTTTTGATGCGTTGCTTTAATATTGTTTTTTTTAATATTTCCATATTTTTTATAACTTTTAAGGTACTTTTACTGCACCAGTAAAGTTATTTTGATTAATTAAAAAAAAAAAGCTTTTAGAAAGTTTCAATCATCGTGACAAATTTAGGATCCTCAATGAACTATATAACTATTTGATATGAGCGTCACTGATGGGTCTTATGTAGACGAAACGCGCGTTTCGCGTACTAAATTATAATCCTGGTACCTTTGATAACTTATCCCTTTTAGTCCATTTCTTTGCGATTTTCAAATTATATTGATGTAGTTAGATAAGGAAATATCCAAGTTTTAAACTTTCACGACGATTTATTATCGAGTTATATTTCTACACGCGAAAATTGCAAAAACAAATCGCGTCCGAAAATAAATTGCTCTCGAAAATTAGATGGTTTACTGGATATCAATAAACTCAGGGTTTGGTAATGAAAATCAATCAGTTTAAAAAAAAAAGTATGTTTAGTGATTTAATGTATTAATGAAAAAGTGACATTTTCCTTGTACCTATATGTTCATTCTTAATTTCTTTTTTTACAGTTTAACATATTTTAATAAATGTATAATTTGTACGTTATCTTAATGGCATACGGCACTTCTTAACCTTCAATTTTATTGTATTTTTATTTATACTAGAACACACCCGTGATATCGCGGGTCCATTACTGAATTAAAGTATATAATTATGCGCAAGCCTTATTTTAGTATTAGTACTGTCATCTGATAAAGTCATGCCGATTATAAGATACACTATTTTCTCTGCTTTCAAATCTTTCTGTTTGAACCCGTCGAACTGGAACTTATCAATTATTGGTAATATTAATTATTTGGAAAACAAAAGGTCCTGGAATGGAGTATTTTTTAATCAACAGCATTGTCCTATATTAGTTATAAATAAAGTTGAATTCTTTGATTCGCTGTTTTACGTCATGCCCGCTAACATCATATAATTGAAACTTATTTTAAGTCCAGATTTTTAGTATTCGTATTGTTATCTTAGAAAGTCTCACGGATTAAAATACTACAATAGGTAACAATTTGACAATTTAGTAGTGTCAACCCTGTGATTATGACCCGTGTAAATAGCATATTAATCCTGAATACACCGTTTGGGGTATTAATTACGTGGAAAACAAAAGGGACTGCAGTGGTGTAATTTTTAATCTACACCTGTGTACTATATTAGTTGTATATAAAGTTGAATTCTTTGATTCGTCGTTTTTACGTGATGACGGCTGACAAATTGGACCTCGTAATTTTAGTATTATAGATTGTATTTTTCTCGCTAAACTTTTAATTTGATTTCGGAGAATAACATATCCACTATCCTACATCTTAACGTTCGTAGTAACATGGAGGAATTCCCGTAATAATGTGCATGGACAACCGCAATACTTATGTCGGTTATACTACTGAATCATTTACATTTAACTTGTTTGTCATCAGCTACATATACCAATGATTTTACACTCACTCAGTCTGTCACAGGCCTTCGAGATTCAAATAGAATAAAGGAGTAAAGTTCATGCATGTGCATGTGAGAGAAAAAAAGAATTTTTAAAATTATTCAACATTAAAATCAACACACAGGTTTAAATTTAATTTATGAATTTGTTTTGCTTTCCTTATTTTTGATGCATTGCTTTAATATTGTTCTTTTTTTGCAAGTTATACATATTTCCATATTTTTACTTTGAAGATACTTTTATTGCACCAGTAAAGTTATTTTGTTTATTTAAAAAAAACTTTTGGTCGGTTTCAATCGCTATGACAAATAAATCCTTTCACTCTGATAAATGTGCTTCGGGGCAGTTGTAACTCATTTATAAAAACTGTTAGTTTTAAAATGTAAATATATCAAAGTAATAGACATGTTACGAAAGGTATATTCTCGCCGCTGAGGTTGACAAATTACACTTTAAATTTGGGGACGGTCTCAAAACATTGATAATAGATAAAATTTAAATATGTATGTAGAACATCATTAAGAAGCATTCTTATATTATGACAATTGCTTTTGTGATATCATTGCTGGCTATCATAAGGCATGACAGTTGTACGCGTGCAGAAGTGGGTGTGATAGAAAAAGGGGCTGAGAGTTATACAAGTTCATTCGATTCTAGATTGATAATATATACATAGTAAGCCAGTTAGACATTAGTTTTTATTGATGTATTACATTTCCTGGAAAAGTTCAATCTGTCACTCCACTGTCTCTCGGGTGTCTCCATAAGCTTCAAATGACTGAAAGTTTTAAAGCGCCTTATAGCATCTGCGACATATACCCGACACTCTGATATGCGCATTTTTTTTTATTTTCTTCTATCTGCTCGTGGTTTAGCTCTTAGTTGATGCCTTTTTCAAATTTATTCTTAGCCCCCTCCCTCTCCCTGAGAAAAAACCCTGGTACCTCCGTAGAGATGTAATATGTACAAATCTATAAAAACGCCATAATAATTTTGTTAGGAAAACCCTAGCATTGTTAGCTTAAATAGAGGAAAGACCCATCGGTCTTCGGTGTTAATTTTCCTATCGTCATTTTCTAATGAAACGATTAGCGAATTTCCACAAGACGTTTCAGGAATTTATAAAATACAAAATATCTGCATAAGGTATTAATAAGGTGTAAATGCAAAGTCATTATGTGATGCTTTTGAAACTCTGCGGCAGGGATGTTCAACCGGTGAATAGTGAGTCATATTTTACACAAACCTTTAATCGTTCTGAACATGCGTTACATATTTGCCACTGGACGTTAAGCAACCAACAATCAATCAATCACAAATCCATTATCAAGTAATACAAATTAAGATGAAACTGTTTAAATTAAGACAAAGTTGGAAAGATATAAAGGAAAATATGCATGCTCTCGAAGCTATGTGACCGGGAGTAATTTTTTAAAACTAGAATGCAACATGTTTCAAGTTTAAATTATATAACAATTGTGTTTAAGTGTTTTAAAGCAGACCCCTTTAGATATGGATCAAAAGACATACATTTCTTTGTTTGTTTTTCATAACTACACTTTGCTCGTTGTTGAAGGCCGTACGGTGACCTATAGTCGTAAATTTCTGTGTCATTTTGGTCTGTTGTGGAGAGTTGTCTCAACATGGCAATCATACCACATCTTTTTTTTTTGTAATCAATGAATTTTGTAAAATATTTAATGAATGGAGAATTTCAGAAAAGGTATCAAAAGTTCACATGAATAATTTTAGCGCTTATCTGTATATTACTATATATGTATTTACTTTCAATTCTTAGTTTAGTAATCGATCCATGGTGGTCAATTGACATAGTATACAGACCCTCTCCATTTAATAAACTCTGAACAGAATTAAAATACACTTTATTCGTACTATTTGTTTGTTCAAAGTTTACAGAAAAACGCAAACCGGAAGTATAATCTGACTTAAAATTTCGTCCAATGACGGGACAATATCCGGATGCCTTTTTTCTCGTTTTTCTTCCAAAATAACTCAATCTGAATAATCATATGAATGGATGACAAATGCGACTATGCACTGTATATATAGGACACAGAGTCGTGTTGATTAATTTATTGTGGAAAGAAGAGAAGCGACACCAAAACATGAGGTCTTCTCGTTTAATAGTATAGATGACCGTTACATATATATGTATATATATTCACGAGCAGGTATAAAGCTGATTATAGTACTTAAGATTATTTGCATGGTCTATCAAAGGCTACTAGCCGAAAAAATCACACAGGTATTTACCCCGTGTCTCCGTTGCATTTTTATGACCATCCCCCCTCCCATTTGTTTGCATTAGAGTTTCTTAAAAAAATATAATGGAAGTTATTAATATCTATTTCTTTATATTTCTTAAGGTACAAATGGTATTGAATATTCGTTCCATACGAAATTTCCTCCAAAAAAATCAATGCAGTTTTCAAATAACATTCAATGTAAACACAGGTATACACAGGTAATCTCTTTTATGTTTTGACGCAGTCCCCACATTTAAAGTGTAATTAGTCAACCTCAGCGTCATGAATATACCTTTTCGTAACATGTCTAGTAGGATAATCCCTAGATAAGATCATGATGTACATTCATTCTTCACAATTAAGAAACGTCAAATCCTACAATTTCAGTGGTCGAAAGCACTTTGCTATACTCTAATTGTTACATTAATATGATGTTATAATAAAACGATTTAAAGGTCAAAATAATGGTATAACAGATGATTATCAAAACACTGTATTCAAACTTTTATATTATAAATTATATTTGTATATTTTGTTGTATTTTCTCGTAGCACTTCAACTGTATATGATGGGGGGTTGGGGTATGGTAATTATGTTAATTTAACTTTGTCTTATTTGTTTTGAGTGGTATAATCTACGATGCGTAATTTGTAAATTCTTCGGTATTCAAGAAGTCTCCCTTCTATAGATTACTAGAAATGTTGTCTTTTACAGTGTTCAAAAAGTTACCGGGACACCTATATCAGTGTATATAAAGCGCGAATCCAGCTAGTTCATTTCCACTATCATATGCGAGTATGTCTATTGTAGAATAAAGGATCATGGGAAAACTGTATTTGTTTACGTTTCGAAAATACCAAAATAATTGATTTGAAGTTTAAGTGTCAACATGTTTTCTTTGTGGTATGTCTTTTTGATGTACAAAAAACAGCATTAAAGTTGAAATAAGTGTTATAAAAGTAATAATAAAATGGCATATCGATTATTGAAAGCGATCCATTTTAACTATAGATGCGATGAATTATCACTATTTGTGCAATCATTTCTGCTGTAGAATTTTCGCAGATGCGAGGAATTTTGATTGTAGATTTATGTGATAAATGGACTTGCAACAAATTAAAAAACTTAATTGATGACTTTAGTATTTATGATATTTTCAAGTTGATATACAAACTCCTCATTCAGTCTTCATCAAACAAATATATAGTTATTCAAACTTGTAACAAAAACGCTTCGCCAAATGTCATATTATAAAATTACATTTTTCCTTTATTATAACAATGAATTTTGTTCCAATTAATATTAAAAGTTAAATAAGTTCTTGTGATATTTGTTTTAAACGAATATGCACATATTTCATAGAAATCAATGAATAAGTTCACACAAAATATGTTCTTGTTACTCTTAAATTATAATGCTTCTTGTTACACTTGAATGATAATGCAAGATTAATGCTGTACTGAGTGTGCTTGCATGGGATACATTTGCAATTGAAGGCATAACTGTAACAATAGGATGAAGATAAAAGTTCTTGTTCTACTCTTTTCTGGCTCAAATGTGTCATTTTGATATCATTTACGATTATATAATTAAACATTGCTATACTCTAAAGAATACAAATTTGATGATTAAAAACACTTATTTTTTATTGTACAATTAAAATAATACTTATTTTATAATGCACTTGAATGATATTTTCAAACTGACTGATGACAAATGCTCAGTATATAAGATAACTTGTTTAACCAGTGGAACATATTTCACCGATAACGAACTTATTTTACCAGGTGAGGATCAAATCTCACAAACCCAGAACTTATTTGACAAGGTAAGGAACAAATCTCATAAATCCGGAACTAATTTAACTACGGAAGGTACATATTTCCCCAACCCGGTACTTATTTCACCAGGTAAAGTGTGGAACTTATTTTATAGAGATGGAACAAATTATATAGAAATTGTCTGTGAAAAAAGTTCTCCCAGAACATATTTTCTGTGATATAAGTTTTTTTTGGCTCACACTATCAGCTCGGGACAATATCTCAAGTAAATATGAGTAGTATTATTTTAGGGTTTTCATTAAGAGCCGGCACCCGGCGACATTTCGCCGGTTTCAAAAGACAAAAATCGCCGGTCCAAATGCTTAACCAATAAATATTTTTGAAGATAATAAAATAAAACATAGTTTTTATTAACCTTTTGTCTCTTGTGGTTCTTAGTTTCATAGATTTTACAAGTTCGATGCCTTTTAAAAACATGTATACATGTTTTTTTTTAACAGTTACTTTAAATCAGTAATCCGATTAAATTTTAGGATTTTCTTCATTATTTTATTTTTGATATTGCGTAGACCTACATCTGAATGTGCAAGGCTTTGTCATACTTTAAACGAAATAAAAAATTGTACTAAAATCAAGGTGACCCAAATTGCACCTATTTAGCAAAAAGACCAGCGGAAAGATTTCCTAGAGACTAAACAATTTGTATTTTTATGATTTGATACAATGCACGTCTTTCAACATAGGTAACAATATTTAGATATACGCAAAACGTTCACAGTATTTATCAACAGAGTGTTTACTGGAAAAAGCAAACTGTACGGAATTGTCGCCATGCGACGACATCAAAACGTCATCTTTTTTAAAATTAGCAAATACATTATGTTACAAGTATCCATTTCTTACAAAGTAAAGAGTAAGCGTGGACTAATGTCCAGTTGTTCAAAATATTTGAAGAAATTTAACAAAAGCTCTGAGCTTTTAAGACTTTTGACGATGCGAATTTATGCATGAATGCAATTTGGGTACTCCTCATTACAGAATCATTGAAGGTTTGGAGGTCAGTTCAGACAAATTTTTCTATGATTCCATATGGATTCAAAATTAAATTTGTGAAATCATATAGTAAATAATGACACATCAACAAAACAAATACACAATTAAAACTGTTGTCTGAAGCATAAAAAAACATAGGTTAAAAAACTGTCAAAATAGATGCAAAAGGACAAACGTCATTGAAGACTCATGGGTGGCCTTCCGCTGTTATCTGCTCTTTGGTTGGGTTGTTGTCTCTTTGACATATTCCCCATTTCCATTCTCTGTTGTTTTTGTTTTTTTAAATTCATCGTATTATGAAAACGAACATTTATAGTGTACTATAGGTAAGGCTCTCGGTTTATTCCAGATTGTCCCACTTTTTAAAATTTTAGAGTTCTGATTGTCCCACTTGAAAAGTTCTGATTGTCCCACATTATTTTATGAATTAATGTTTTTAGATAAACAAGGTAACTTTTGTTTGTTTGCTAAATAAACAAGAAATAATTATTGCACATTTAATATTGATTGTATAAAAGTATGAAAAAAAAGTTTTTAAATCATTAGATTTATGAAATATATCAAGAATGTTATGTTATTTATAAAACAAATATCAAAGCCGTAACTTTAATAAGATTTTCTCTAGAGTTTTTAAATAAATTTAGGAAAAATGCTTGCTATTTAAAAAGAAACCCGAATAAATCCATTTACATTCTGCACTCTACACGAAATAATACAACATTCTCTGCACTATTGAATATAAAAAAGAAGATATGGTATGATTGCAATTGAGACAAATCTCCAAACCTGGAACAGTGGTGTAACACTAGGAATAATATCAAACTATAAAAATCAGTTGAAAAAGGCTTAACTTATAAGATGGATAACAGTAAAAATACTACAAATACAAGTGGACATGGCTGGTTACTTATACATCCCAACAACAAAAAGACACTATTAGTAAGTAAAGATCTGAGAGTACTCAGGCCCGGTTACTGACTGAAGACTGCTAACACCCAATGTCATATACATCTGAACCCAACAACTTTCTTTATTGACAACGAAGCTGTTGCCTAGAAATCTGCCAGATTATCCTTTCCAAGAATGACTATAAAAGGTTGTTATTATGCAACATTCACAGTGTCTATGCAGTAAAGTGCAGTCAACAGAACTCGTCATCAACTATAAAGAAAAACCAGACTTCTGTAACAAAAAAGCAAGATTTTGTTTGATTGTCAATTTGACAACTCCCCACAAGAGACTAAATGACACAGAAACAAACAACTATAGGTCATCGTACAGCCTTCAACAATGAGCAAAGAGCATACTGCATAGTCGGATATACTAAGCCCCTATATGAAAAATGTTAAACAATTCAAACCACAAAAACTAACAACCAAGTTAATATAAAAAGTAATGAACGTAAAACAAATATTTTACACAGCAACACACGACAACCACTAAATTACAGGCTCTTGACTTGGGACAGACACATGCAGAATGTGGCGGGGATTAAACTTATTTGAAGGCACAAACCCTCCAAATAACCCGGGACAGTGTTGTAACATTACAACATAAGAATAAACTAAAAAACAGTTGAAAAAGGCTTATCCTTTTAGATGAAAAAAAACAGAATATGATCTAACAAATAAAACACAGAGATACGTGGACGGCTAATTACAAAAATGTATGCATCCTCATAACAAAAACACCAACTAAGTACAGATCTGAGAAAACTTGCAGTTACTGACAGCTATTTCAAAGTCAGTCATAACTTATTTAAAAAATCATGCTTCTGAGACTAAAATTTTATGACCTCATAGTATAATCCATTGCGGATGATACCTCAATTGTACCTATTATGTTCAAAATAAAATATGTAAACAGCATTATTTTTTCATGTTTTTTTCTTCTTAAAGTCATAAGAAACCTCAAATCAAAAAAAAAAATAATGCATATGTTTTTTATAACTCAATGGATAGTTTTCATTGTAAAACTTAGGTACATATACTTTTTTTCTGAAGAAAGTTCTTTAATTTATTCATATTTAGAAGAAGTTTACTTTATTTGAATTGCTTCCTTCCAGCAAGCAATTCCCCCGATATATTTTCCGTATGCAAGGTGACCTCAGTGTGACCCATCTCGTTAAAATCCGGTGACCACAAATTCCACAATACGCATGGATGTCCTTAAAATAAACTTTTATCTGAATTTACATGTTAAACACATGCTCAATTTCCATGCTTCGTCAATTGTTGACAAACAGGTGACAATCGTTAAACTTCGGCTTCAAAACACGAACTTTAATTACCTGCCATATTTTCACAACAACACTGACCGATTGAAAACAAAATTCACGATTATACGAAATTTACACGAAAAAAATTATAAATTCGAGCACAGAAGACTAAGTTTATGTTGTTTGTATGCATTGGTTTAAGAATTGGAAGAACATTATTTTTCACCGGTCACTCGTTTCTTATGACTTTAATATTTTATAACTTACGTTGATTAGTATTAAACCCTTCATTAACTGCTACAAACTATAAACACAAATTAATCACTATAAAACAATTCCCAATTGTCTCACATTTAAACTTCCCAATTGTCCCACAAACATATTCCCGATTGTCCCACAAAATTTCATTACTTTTTTACCTGTAATTTCAAAAAGTGGGACAATCGGGAAGACACCAGGCTCTCAAACATGAACTAAAACTACCGGTTAACAGGTTAATCGGTCAAACGACTATCCGCATAACCGGTTAGTCAAAATTGTACGATTTGAAAACACTCATATTAAGCCCATTATAAATATATTAGAAAAGTAGTGTGTTTTTTTTTATCCCTTATTATCCCATCCCGTTTCGGTTTAAGCCATAGATGGATATAAGTAGATGTCATATGTGACAATGAGACAACTCTCCATCCGAGTCACAATTTACAAAAGTAGATCATTATAGGTCAAAATACGGTCTTCAACATGGAGTCTTGGCTCACACCGAACAGCAAGTTATAAAGGGCCCCAATGTAAAACCTTTTAAACGGGAAAACCAACGGTTTAATCTATATCAAGATGTACGTAATTAGGGATGAAGTGTTATGGAAATGGATAAATAAAACCAAGGATAAAGATCTCTACGATTTATAAGATATTATATTGAATACATTTGAAATAAATGTTATTTCTATTGACTTTATTAGAGTGTTAAAGCAAACTTTCCTCCGCAAGTTAAACTTTATCAAATCCTTCTCTTACTTTATCTTTTGTTTGAGCAAGTCGGCTAAATTAAGACTTTAATAGATAATTGTTTTTAAAATTCATATAGTGAAAATGCATCGCATATACAATACTAATGAATCGCTCTACAGTGAAAATGTAAGTATAGTATCATTATTCGACAGTTAACATGACTCGCATAAAGAAAGCATCATAGTGAAATTTAGTTCAATATGACGAAACTGAATGACAAAACCTATTCTACGTTATACAACTTTAATAATTGTGTTGAAATGAACATTTTATTGCAACAACATCTTACCTGCAAGTTTTAAATCACCTGCACGATCTGTTCGTGAAATGTCCTAAATATCTACCTATTTCGGTATATATTTCACATCTGGATGGCTTTATGCGCGATAAAACCCCGTTCACATAATCTTACATTGTCTTACTAGTAATTTTTATTTCTAAACATATTCATTTTCATAAATTTTCTTCATTTTCTTCAAAAAAAAATAAAAAAAATCGTCTCTTTATTTATCATTCTACATCAGAAATTTATGGCATATATAGTGATAATGATATTTTAGGATCCGCACTTTACATACACTATATATATACAGACAACGATAATATACTGATCAGAGTCAGACATCGATTCAATATACTTGTTTTTTCAGAAGATCTTTGTAGCTGTTGGAATGACACTTTTTTTTATATGAAGAACATTATATAAGATTGAGAACTTATTGGACATATATATTCCATTTGATTTCGTACTGTTAAGAGACATAAATTGTAATAGTTAGGTTGAGATTTCAATTTGCGTAATATTTCTTGTAAACTTTTATATAACAAATCTTGTTAAATTTAATTATTGATTTGTTTCTCTTGATGGCCACAATTAAAAGGTGGTTTCTAGCCATAAGAATGGTGTTGATTTATGTACTGTAACCGGTCGTGGTCTCCACTTAAATATACGATATATTCTCGCTCGTGGTCTTGATTTATATACTATGCTTGGTCATGCTCCTGATTTATATTTTGCTTGGTCTTTATTTTGATGTATGTTTCACGCTTGGTGATGGTTTTAAATATATACTATGCTGTTGTATATGCTATTCTATGTAGTGTTCTTGATTTATATACTATGCTCAGCAGTGTTCTTGATTTATATACTATGCTCGGTAGTGTTCTTGATTTATATACTATGCTCAGCATTGTTCTTGATTTATATACTATGCTCAGTAATGTTCTTGATTTATATACTATGCTCGGTAATGTTCTTGATTTATATACTATGCTCGGTAGTGTTCTTGATTTATATACTATGCGCAGTAGTGTTCTAGATTTATATACTATGCTCGGTAGTGTTCTTGATTTATATACTATGCTCGGTAGTGTTCTTGATTTATATACTATGCTTGGTAGTGTTCATGATTTATATGCTATGTTCGGTTGTGTTCTTGATGTATGTACTATGCTCGGTAGTGTTCTTGATTTATGTACTATGTTCAGTAGTGTTCATGATTTATATACTATGCTCAGTAGTGTTCTTGATTTATATACTATGCTCAGTAGTGTTCTAGATTTATATACTATGCTCGGTAGTGTTCTTGATTTATGTACTATGCTTGGTAGTGTTCTTTATTTATATACTATGCTCGGCAGTTTTCTTGATTTATATACTATGCTCGGTAGTGTTCTTGATTTATATACTATGCTCAGTAGTGTTCATGATTTATATACTATGCTCGGTTGTGTTCTTGATGTATGTACTATGCTCAGTAGTGTTTTCGATTTATATACTATTGACGGCAGTATTCTTGATTTATATACTATGCTCGGTAGTGTTCTTGATTTATATACTATGCTCAGCAGTGTTCTTGATTTATATACTATGCTCGGTAGTGTTCTTGATTTATATGCTATGCTTGGTAGTGTCCATGATTTATATACCATGTTCGGTTGTGTTCTTGATATATGTACTATGCTCAATAGTGTTCTTGATTTATGTGCATTTATGTGCTATGCTCAGTAGTGTTCATGATTTATATACTATGCTTGGTCATGCTCCTGATTTATATTTTGCTCGGTCTTCATTTTTATGAATGTTCCACGCTTGGTGATGGTTTTAAATATATACTATGCTCGGTAGTGTTCTTGATTTATATACTATGCTCGGTAGTGTTCTTGATTTATATACGATGCTTGGTAGTGTTCTTGATTTATATACTATGCGCAGTAGTGTTCTAGATTTATATACTATGCTCGGTAGTGTTCTTGATTTATATACTATGCTTGGTAGTGCTCTTGATTTTTGTACTATGCTCGGTAGTGCTCTTGATTTATACACTATGCTCAGTAGTGTTAATTATTTATATACTATGCTCGGAATTGTTCTTGATTTATACACTATGCTCAGTAGTGTTCATTATTTATATACTATGCTCGGAATTGTTCTTGATTTATACACTATGCTCAGTAGTGTTCATTATTTATATACTATGCTCAGTAGTGTTCATGATGTATGTACTATGCTCGGTAGTGCTCAAGATTTATGTGCTATGCTTGGTAGTGCTCTTAATTTTTGTACTATGCTCGGTAGTGCTCTTGATTTATACACTATGCTCAGTAGTGTTCATTATTTATATACTATGCTCAGTAGTGTTCATCATTTATATACTATTCTCGTTAGTGTTCTTGATTTATGTACTATGCTTGGTAGTGCTCTTGATTTATACACTATGCTCAGTAGTGTTCATTATTTATATACTATGTTTGGTATTGTTTTTAATTTATATACTTTGCTCAGTAGTGTTCAATATTTATATACTATGCTCAGTAGTGTTCATGATTTATATACTATGCTCGGTAGTGCTCTTGATTTATACACTATGCTCGGTAGTGCTCTTGATTTATGTACTATGCTCAGTAGTGTTCTTGATTTATATACTATGCTCAGTAGTGTTCATCATTTATATACTATTCTCGTTAGTGTTCTAGATTTATGTACTATGCGTGGTAGTGCTCTTGATTTTTGTACTATGCTCGGTAGTACTCTTGATTTATACACTATGCTCAGTAGTGTTCATTATTTATATACTATGTTTGGTATTGTTTTTAATTTATATACTATGCTCAGTAGTGTTCAATGTTTATATATTATGCTCAGTAGTGTTCATGATTTATGTACTATGCTCAGTAGTGTTCATGATTTATATACTATGCTCGGTAGTGCTCTATATTTATGTACTATGCTTGGTAGTGCTCTTGATTTTTGTACTATGTTCGGTAGTGCTCTTGATTTATACACTATGCTCAGTAGTGTTCATTATTTATATACTATGCTTGGTATTGTTTTTAATTTATATACTATGCTCAGTAGTGTTCAATATTTATATACTATGCTCAGTAGTGTTCATGATTTATATATTTTGCTCAGTAATGTTCATGATTTATATACTATGCTCGGTAGTGTTCTTGATTTTTGTACTATGCTTGGTAGTGCTCTTGATTTTTGTACTATCCTCGGTAGTGCTCTTGATTTATACACTATGCTCAGTAGTGTTCATTATTTATATACTTTGCTCGGTAGTGTTCATGATTTATATACTATGCTCAGTAGTGTTCTTGATTTATATACTATGCTCAGTAGTCTTCATGATTTATATACTATGTTTGGTAGTGTTCTTAATTTATATACTTTGCTCGGTAGTGTTCATGATTTATATACTATGCTCAGTGGTGTTCTTGATTTATATACTATGCTCGGTAGTGCTCTTGATTTATACACTATGCTCGGTAGTGCTCTTAATTGATATACTTTGCTCGGTAGTGTTCATGATTTATATACTATAATCGGTAGTGTTCATGATTTATATACTATGCTCAGTAGTCTTCATGATTTATATACTATGTTTGGTAGTGTTCTTAATTTATATACTTTGCTCGGTAGTGTTCATGATTTATATACTATGCTCAGTAGTGTTCTTGATTTTTATCATATACTTAGCATTAATATGATAGCTTTTGCATATGTGTAATGGGCGGAAGTGCACAAGCCATATCTTCCCACCCGGGCTGATAACCCATATCAAGTGCCTCTCGTGCAAAAAACCCAGATCAGTGCCTCTCGTGCAAGTTACTTCCGGTGTTTTCGGTATCGGTTGTTTACTTTTCCATTGTGACGTCAGATGTTTTTTATGACGACGTCAAAATTTACGGGAACTTTTGTGGGGATAGTTTAATACTTGCTAACAAATGCCATTGACAATTATGAATCATTTTATAGTACAACAAACATGGAGTAGTAATGATCGTAAAACTCTTCCAAATTTTTAATGTTTCAAAATGCCTCTATAGGATATGTTACCATAAATATATAAGGAGTTAATGATGATGTTGGACAACTATAGTATATTTGATTCATAATTTTAATTTTCTTTATAAAGTGTTTGACTGTTTTAGTTATTGCATTAATTTATTTGCCTTACATAAAACTATTGTCGGAAGTATATGATAAAGCGATTAATACATGGCCTTTTCCATATCAGCCTGGGTATCATCCCTCGACCCATATCAGCACCTCGACTCCGTCTCGGGCTGATATGGGGGTCTCGGGATGATACCCAGGCTGATATGGAAAAGGCCATGTATTAATCTCTATATATACTATGCTGGGTAGTGCTCTTGATTTATATACTGTGCTCGGTAGTGCTCTTGATTTATACACTATGCTCGGTAGTGCTCTTGATTTATGTACTATGCTCAGTAGTGTTCTTGATTTATATACTATGCTCAGTAGTGTTTATCATTTATATACTATTCTCGTTAGTGTTCTTGATTTATGTACTATGCTTGGTAGTGCTCTTGATTTATACACAATGCTCAGTAGTGTCCATTATTTATATACTATGTTTGGTATTGTTTTTAATTTATATACTTTGCTCAGTAGTGTTCAATATTTATATACTATGTTCAGTAGTGTTCATGATTTATGTACTATGCTCAGTAGTGTTCATGATTTATATACTATGCTCGGTAGTGCTCTAAATTTATGTACTATGCTTGGTAGTGCTCTCGATTTTTGTACTATGCTCGGTAGTGCTCTTGATTTATACACTATGCTCAGTAGTGTTCATTATTTATATACTATGTTTGGTAGTGTTCTTAATTTATATACTTTGCTCGGTAGTGTTCATGATTTATATACTATGCTCGGTAGTGTTCATGATTTATATACTATGCTCAGTAGTATTTATGATTTATATACTATGTTCGGTAATGCTCTTGGTTTATGTACTTTGCTTGGTAGTGCTCTTGATTTATATATCATCCTCGTTAGTGCTCATGATCTATATACTATGCTCGGTGGTGATCATGATGTAAATACTATCCTCGGTTGTGTTCTTGATTTACATACTATGTTCAGTCATGATCTTGATTTATATACTATCATCGGTGGTGCTCTTGATTTACATACTATGCTCGGTAGTGCTCTTGATTTATATACAATGCTCGGTAGTGTTCTTGATTTACAAACTATGCTCGGTTGTTGTTTAGATATAAATATAAACAAAAAATGTGGTATGATTATCAATGAGACAAATCTCCACAAGAGACAAAATGACACAGAAATTATCAAAAATAAGTCACCGTACGAACTTGAACAAAGAAACAAAGCCAATACCGCATAGTCAGCTATAAAAGCCCCCCCCCCCCCCCCCCCATGACAAATGTAAAGCAATTTAAACGTTAAAAGTGCTGCTTAGTATTCACCATATTGTTCCCGGATGCTTTGTATTTCATAATATTTTTTTTGTTTCTAAATACTCGTTTCTTTACGATTGTCTTAATTTTATTTCGGTACTTGTCTCCTTGAAGGCATAGCTTACCTTAACCATATTTGGCACAACTTTTTGGAATATTTGGTCGTCAATGCACTTCAACTTTGTACTTGTTTGGCTTAATAACTTTTTTGATCTGAGCATCACTGGTGAATCTTATGTAGACGAAACACACGTCTGGCGAATTAAATTATAATCCTGGTACCCTTGATAACTATTTGCCCTTTATTTCAATCATTTTTTTTTATTTGCCTCTCTGCATACTGTTAAAGTGTTATGATCTTTTCGGTGTTCCTAATTATTTTTTAACAAATGTCACGGTCACATGACAAAGTTATGTCTATGATCTGATAGACAAACAACTCTAACGATTAGAAGAAGTGTTACATTCGAAATTAAATAATATAAATATATCTCATAATTTGTTAATTTTACTTTTACTTATTGCAAAGTTATTTGTATCTCAGTGCATAGTAGATTGATAAAACTTCACATACTGGAGAGCTTTGTATTCTAATCCGAAAAGGTTCTAAAATTAAACAACTCTTTCAAAGAAAATGGATAAACCATTATAATGCTTTAAACAAAGCATTTCTCTAAATTCAATGTGCATTTTTTTTTATCATAAACTATATAATTTCCAAATGTTTACTTTTTCTTACGTTTACCGCTCCCATATCATTACTGATGACCTTGTGTCACTTGGACCCACACAGTAAGTTGTCTTCGTGACTATTTTTTCCGGATTGGACTTAAAATATATATTGTGATAAGATGTTTTGACGAATGGTTAAACAAACTTATGATGAACATTTTCCGAGAAAGGATTTTTCCCCGCCTTTGCAAATAAGCATCAGTATAAATAAAGAAAATCTACAGAGTCCTTCTTGTGTAACTCCAGGGCTTACATGGACAGACCAATCAACTAATTCGGTAAGTATTTTTATGTAAATTTATTAAGTACAGTCATTTATCCAGTATTTTGAATTATATCAAATAAACATGTGTTTTTAATTTAAAAGATAAATAACTGCAGGATTAATTGCCTTTGGTTTGTAAAATAAAAATTCAATGCTTATTTTAGTTATACTGGCAAGGTCCTATCTAGCCATATCCTATCTTCTTATATCCATATCTCTAATTATTAGACTTTACAATTAGTATAAAAATATGTGTTTCTAGTGCACAAACAACTATGTCCCTCTCCGCTTTTTAGTTCCAAGTTGTCCTTGATTGATTTCCACCATTGGTTATGGTGATTGTCCATTATCAATTTTTTTTATATTTCGCGCAATATCTTCTTATTTTTTTTACCACTCATTAAAGTTTGTTTTGATACTTTATCATGACACTTATAAATCTAAATATAAGGTTATATATGCATCCCCCAAAAGAAAAAAAATGAATAAACGTAATAGACCTTCAGTAACAGTTGACATATGTTAATGTATGTTTCAAAATATACAAAAGTTAACTAAAACCTTGACTTAATTAATTCTTCCATATATGCAATCATTTGTTAAAGACATTTTGTTGTACCTGTAGAAAACGTATTTGAATAAGACAGCATATCCTTATCTATAAAGGGATGTTGTTTACCGATCATTGAAATTTAGATATAATGTGGGTAAACTGATCAATCTTTTAAATGAGCTTATTCTAAATAAAAGTTATCAGGTACCAGGATTATTATTTACTACGCCAGAGGGACGTTTCATCTACATACTTATTAAGATTCATCAGTGACGCTCAAATCAAAATAGTTATATAGCCAAACTAGTCCAAAGTTGACGGGCATTGAGGACCCAAAATTCAAAAAAGTTGTGCCAAATACGGCTAACGTAATCTATAAGACCCTGGGATAAGAAAAACCTTTTTTTTCCCAAAAAAATCAAAATTTTGTAAACAGGAAATTCATAAAAAAAATGACCATAATTAAAACTGATATTCATGTCATCACCGAAGTGCTGACTACTGGGCTGGTGATACCCTTGGGGACGAAACGTTGACAAATTCAACAAATTAAATGTAATCAAATCTTTATTTTTAATTGCAGACATGAAATTACAAAAGAAGATTGTTTGTCTCCTATGGATTTTGTTGATGTTGATTTTCATTGCGACAGAAGCTAGATGGACGATATCAACTTCGCGATCGCTCGGTAAAATCAGAACAAGTTTGAAGTCCAGTCAACAATCAGCAAAACAACAACTAGGAAAAATAGAACATTATCTTAAAAATGACGATGTATCAAACAAGATTTCGTCAACAATAGAAGCCGTTGGTAGTGCAGCTCCATCTTTGACAAGTGGTGATGTCACACAAATTGTCTCTGGTGCATTAGACATCTTGTCAGCAGTTACAGTCCTGATCCCAGTAGTCGGTCCGATAATAAGTAGCATTTTGACGGTGATTTCCGGATTAGTTAGCTCTATAGGTGGCAGTGGAATGGACATTGGTTCGGTTGTCAAGAAGGCTATCGATGAAGCACTTAGAAAATTCGACGACTCCAACCTTAGAGCAGAAGCAGTCGGTACTGCCAGAGTATATAGCGTTTCATTAGCCTACCTCGACGGAATAACCGATCTACAGCAACATGAAGTTTCTGCTCTGTCTGCACATGTTCCTATCTATTCTGGAGTTAAGTTCACCGGAATAGTACAATCAAAGATAATGGACAGTTCAAAAAGTCAAGACAAGCAGCAGGTCAAACGGGCAATTGAATACACGCGACTTTTGGTAAAGCTCTCTGTCCTTAGATCCGCTGTTCTGTGGAAAATGTACCTCACCGTCAAACAGGCAGGACATAGTGTGTCAACAGCGAAGAGCATTCATAACGTCATAAAGAATATGGAATTGAAAGACAAAGAATTCTTAACGTTTTTGACGAATCCTCAATACAATCAAGCTGTTTTTTTTGCACACTTGAAACCATCAGAATTGCCCGAAGTTTCGAAGTATCTACACAAACACCAACTTGCCTTTCAGAATCTGTCATTTTTAGGGGCAGGATCACATACTTTTCGGACCCAAAAATGGCCAAACTGGTATGCATATATGAAAAAAGATACGTATGGGTCAATAACTGGATCAACACATTTAGACGGACAAGGGTACTTCATCTTTGATGTAATTTCGTCAGCAGATAATACTTTCTACTTGCGCTCTGCGAAATGGTCCAAATATTATGTCTACATGAGAAATGGAGCACAGGGTAGATTGAATGGTTGGAAAGGATACCCCGGCGAAAGTGGAATGTGGAAAGTAATCAGGTTTTCAGATGGGTATTACATGTTGTCACCAGAAAAGTGGCTTGGCTGGTTTGTCTATATGGCTAAAGACAGTTTGGGAACAGTTCGAGGTTGGAAAGGCGATCCTGGGGAACAAGGACATTGGACCATAACATAAAACTCTTATAACCACAACTGGATTGATTTCGGAATGCGTTTTCTACTTGCTTGTATATTTTATGCAATTCTCAAATAAAACATATTTATATGTTTTACATACATTATTTGACCATTTAAAAGCTCTCATATATTTCATTTACCATGTAACATGCCTAATCAGACGCATGAGTATTCCAACTTTCTGGTCCCAAAATATGCATATCCTTGCAAAACAATTCCTACATATTCCGAAACCCTGCTTAATCCGACTTTTTTTCGGGTCCCCCGGATATCACAGGTTACACTGTATTAACATCTTATTGTGGTTTGTTTATGGTTTTTTTTAAAGCAAAACAAGGACTAGATTAGCACCACGCTCATTTCAATGACATAGTCTCAGAAATTCGTGTGTGTGCTTTTCGGATTCTAACAAAATTATGTCGTACTCTTGTATGAATAATAAGAATAAGAATATTTATTGAATTCGATTAAAGGTCCCTTTTTAATTTCCGAGCATTTACATATTTATATTAGACCCTCTACCAAGAAATTTGTTTTACAGGCATATGCATAAATTTTATCAAACGAAACCATAGGTTTAAACGTTGTTTTCAATTTAGACTTTAGCTCGGTAGTGTTCTTGATTTATGTACTATGTTCAGTAGTGTTCATGATTTATATACTATGCTTGGTAGTGTTCTTGATTTATATACTATGCTCGGTAGTGTTCTTGATTTATATACTATGCTTGGTAGTGTTCTTGATTTATATACTATGCTTGGTAGTGTTCTTGATTTATATACTATGCTCAGTAGTGTTCTTGATTTATATACTATGCTCAGTAGTGTTCATCATTTATATACTATGCTCAGTAGTGCTCTTGATTTATGTACTATATGCTCAGTAGTGTTCTTGATTTCTACACGATGCTCAGTAGTGTTCATGATTTATGTACTATCCTCGATAGTGTTCATGATTTATATACTATGCTCGGTAGTGTTCATGATTTATATAATATGCTCAGTAGTGTTTATGATTTATATACTATGCTCGGTAGTGCTCTTGATTTATATACTATGCTTGGTAGTGTTCTAAAGTTATATACTATGCTTGGTAGTGTTCTTGATTTATATACTATGCTCTGTAGTGTTCTTGATTTATGTACTATGCTTCGTAGTGTTCTTGATTTATATACTATTGTCAGTAGTGTTCTTGATTTATATACTATGCTCAGTAGTGTTTATGAATTTTATACTATGCTCGGTAGTGCTCTTGATTTATATACTATGCTCAGTAGTGTTCATGATTTATATACTATGCTCGGTAGTGTTCTCGATTTATGTACTATGCTCAGTAGTGTTCATGATTTATATACTATGCTAAGTAGTGTTCTTGATTTATATACTATGCTCAGTAGTGTTCTTGATTTATATACTATTGTCAGTAGTGTTCTTGATTTATATATTATGCTCGGCAGTGTTCTTGATTTATATACTATCCTTGGTAATGCACTTGATTTATATACTATGTTTCGTAGTGTTCTTGATTTATATTCTATGCTCGGTAGTGTTCTTGATTTATGTGCTATGCTTCGTAGTGTTCTTGATTTATATACTATGCTCAGTAGAGTTCTAGATTTATATACTATGCTCGGTAGTGCTCTAGATTTATGTACTATGCTTGGTAGTGCTCTTGATTTTTGTACTATGCTCGGTAGTGCTCTTGATTTATGTACTATGCTTCGTAGTGTTCTTGATTTATATACTATGCTCAGTAGAGTTCTAGATTTATATACTATGCTCGGTAGTGCTCTAGATTTATGTACTATGCTTGGTAGTGCTCTTGATTTATGTACTATGCTCTGTAGTGTTCATGATTTATATACTAAGCTCAGTAGTGTTCATGATTTATATACTATGCTCAGTAGTGTTCATTATTTATTTATTTATTTAATATGCTCGGTAGTGCATTTAATTTATGTACTATGCTCGGTAGTGCTCTTGATTTATGTACTATGTTCAGTAGTGTTCATGATTTATATACTATGCTCGGTAGTGCATTTGATTTATGAACTATGCTTAGTAGTGTTCATGATTTATATACTATGCTCAGTAGTGTTCGTTATTTATATACTATTCTCAGTAGTGTTCATGATTTATATACTATGCTCGGTAGTGTTTTTAATTTATACACTATGCTCAGTAGTGTTCATGATTTACATACTATGCTCAGTAGTGTTCTTGATTTATATACTATGTTCAGTAGTGTTCTTGATGTATATACTATGCTCGGTAGTGCTCTTGATTTATGTACTATGCTTGGTAGTGTTCATGATTTATATACTATGCTCGGTTGTGTTCTTGATTTATATACTATGCTCAGTAGTGCTCTTGATTTATATACTATGCTCGGTAGTTTTCTTGATTTATATACTATGCTCGGTAGTGTTCATGATTTATGTACTATGCTCAGTAGTGTTTATGATTTATATACTATGCTCGGTAGTGCTCTTGGTTTATGTACTTTGCTTGGTAGTGCTCTTGATTTATATATCATCCTCGTTAGTGCACTTGATCTATATACTATGCTCAGTAGTGTTTATGATTTATATACTATGCTCGCTAGTGCTCTTGATTTATATACTATGCTTGGTAGTGTTCTAAAGTTATATACTATGCTTGGTAGTGTTCTTGATTTATATACTATGCTCGGTAGTGTTCTTGATTTATGTACTATGCTTCGTAGTGTTCTTGATTTATATACTATTGTCAGTAGTGTTCTTGATTTATATACTATGGTCAGTAGTGTTTATGATTTATATACTATGGTCGGTAGTGCTCTTGATTTATATACTATGCTCAGTAGTGTTCATGATTTATATATTATGCTCGGTAGTGTTCTCGATTTATGTACTATGCTCAGTAGTGTTCATGATTTATATACTATGCTAAGTAGTGTTCTTGATTTATATACTATGCTCAGTAGTGTTCTTGATTTATATACTATTGTCAGTAGTGTTCTTGATTTATATATTATGCTCGGTAGTGTTCTTGATTTATATACTATCCTTGGTAATGCACTTGATTTATATACTATGTTTCGTAGTGTTCTTGATTTATATTCTATGCTCGGTAGTGTTCTTGATTTATGTACTATGCTTCGTAGTGTTCTTGATTTATATACTATGCTCAGTAGAGTTCTAGATTTATATACTATGCTCGGTAGTGCTCTAGATTTATGTACTATGCTTGGTAGTGCTCTTGATTTTTGTACTATGCTCGGTAGTGCTCTTGATTTGTGTACTATGCTTCGTAGTGTTCTTGATTTATATACTATGCTCAGTAGAGTTCTAAATTTATATACTATGCTCGGTAGTGCTCTAGATTTATGTACTATGCTTGGTAGTGCTCTTGATTTATGTACTATGCTCTGTAGTGTTCATGATTTATATACTAAATCTCAGTAGTGTTCATGATTTATATACTATGCTCAGTAGTGTTCATTATTTATTTATTTAATATGCTCGGTAGTGCATTTGATTTATGTACTATGCTCGGTAGTGCTCTTGATTTATGTAATATGTTCAGTAGTGTTCATGATTTATATACTATGCTCGGTAGTGTTCATGATTTATATACTATGCTCGGTAGTGTTTTTAATTTATACACTATGCTCAGTAGTGTTCATGATTTACATACTATGCTCAGTAGTGTTCTTGATTTATATACTATGTTCAGTAGTGTTCTTGATCTATATACTATGCTCGGTAGTGCTCTTGATTTATGTACTATGCTTGGTAGTGTTCATGATTTATATACTATGCGCGGTTGTGTTCTTGATTTATATACTATGCTCAGTAGTGCTCTTGATTTATATACTATGCTCGGTAGTTTTCTTGATTTATATACTATGCTCGGTAGTGTTCATGATTTATATACTATGCTCAGTAGTGTTTATGATTTATATACTATGCTCGGTAGTGCTCTTGGTTTATGTACTTTGCTTGGTAGTGCTCTTGATTTATATATCATCCTCGTTTGTGCACTTGATCTATATACTATGCTCGGTGGTGATCATGATGTAAATACTATCCTCGGTAGTGTTCTTGATTTATATACTATGTTAAGTCATGATCTTGATTGATATACTATCATCGGTGGTGCTCTTGATTTACATACTATGCTCGGTAGTGCTCTTGATTTATATACAATGCTCGGTAGTGTTCTTGATTTACAAACTATGCTCGGTTGTTGTTTAGATATAAATATAAACAAAAAATGTGGTATGATTATCAATGAGACAAATCTCCACAAGACCTTGTGTCACTTGGACCCACACAGTAAGTTGTCTTCGTGACTATTTTTTCCGGATTGGACTTAAAATATATATTGTGATAAGATGTTTTGACGAATGGTTAAACAAACTTATGATGAACATTTTCCGAGAAAGGATTTTTCCCCGCCTTTGCAAATAAACATCAGTATAAATAAAGAAAATCTACAGAGTCCTTCTTGTGTAACTCTAGGGCTTACATGGACAGACCAATCAACTAATTCGGTAAGTATTTTTATGTTAATTTATTAAGTACAGTCATTTATCCAGTATTTTGAATTATAGCAAATAAACTTGTGTTTTTAATTTAAAAGATAAATAACTGCAGGATTAATTGTCTTTGGTTTGTAAAATAAAAATTCAATGCTTATTTTAGTTACACTGGCAAGGTTCTATCTAGCCATATCCTATCTTCTTATATCCATATCTCTAATTATTAGACTTTAAAATTAGTATAAAAATATGTGTTTCTAGTGCACAAACAACTATGTCCCTCTCCGCTTTTTAGTTCCAAGTTGTCCTTGATTGATTTCCCCCATTGGTTATGGGGATTGTCCATTATCAATTTTTTTATATTTTGCGCAATATCTTCTTATTGTTTTTACCACTCATTAAAGTTTGTTTTGATACTTTATCATGATACTTATAAATCTAAATATAAGGTTATATATGCATCCCCCAAAAGAAAAAAAATGAATAAACGTAATAGACCTTCAGTAACAGTTGACATATGTTAATTTATGTTTCAAAATATACAAAAGTTAACTAAAACCTTGACTTAATTAATTCTTCCATATATACAAATATTTGTTTAAGACATTTTGTTGTACATAAAACTCGTATAACCACAACTGGATTGATTTCGGAATGCGTTTTCTACTTGCTTGTATATTTTATGAAATTCTCAAATAAAACATATCTATATGTTTTACATACATTATTTGACCATTTAAAAGCTCTCATATATTTCATTTACCATGTAACATGCCTAATCAGACGCATGAGTATTCCAACTTTCTGGTCCCAAAATATGCACATCCTTGCAAAACAATTCCTACATATTCCGAAACCCTGCTTAATCCGACTTGTTTTCGGGTCCCCCGGATATCACAGGTTACACTGTATTAACATCTTATTGTGGTTTGTTTGTGTTTTTTTTTTAAAGCAAAACAAGGACTAGATTAGCACCACGCTCATTTCAATGACATAGTCTCAGAAATTCGTGTGTGTGCTTTTCGGATTCTAACAAAATTATGTCGTACTCTTATATGAATAATAAGAATAAGAATATTTATTGAATTCGATTAAAGGTCCCTTTTTAATTTCCGAGCATTTACATATTTATATTAGACCCTCTACCAAGAAATTTGTTTTGCAGGCATATGCATAAATTTTATCAAACGAAACCATAGGTTTAAACGTTGTTTTCAATTTAGACTTATATATGTAAAACTGTAAAGTGTGATGTGGACGCTTAAACGCGATGGTCACGCTTAAGTGCGATGGCCTACCGTAAAGTGCGATGGGTGTATACGCTAAAGGGCGATGATTTGTGCTTTGTTATTAAACTTGCTAAAGTTCAAGCTAAAAAGACTGTATTTGCTCTATGACGCTACAAGTCGTTTGTACAAACAAAATTGACATGCCGGTAAACGAGAATGTTTGTGCAAATGAATCTTTTTACTTGACAAAAAAAGAAAAACAAAATATCCCAATCCGGAACATTTTTGGGCTGTGCTACATGAATTTGTATGCGGAAGAGTTATGTCCCAAAAAAATCATCAACAGTAACATAGATGCAATCCTTTTATCCCGCTATGTCGGTTGGGACAATTGAGTTTCTTTCAGGATACTGGATAAAATATTCTTGTAAACATAGAAACTGACAATGGTACTCCAAGGAGAATGTTTATACCGTATAAGAGAGCAAAATCGTCAAAATACACTAATTATCAACGTATTTGATTTGTCCAAATTTCATTAACTTGCATGAAGTAAAAACTCCTTTTTATCTTTATAATTGAATTTATGTATACACAATTGTTTTACCAAATGGTTCGTCATGTCTGTGAAGGAGATAAATGTCGTTTGTTGATGTGTTACATTTAAAAATAAATAAATTTGTACATAAATTAGGCAGTTAGTTTATTCTTTTGAATTGTTATAGTACACTTGTCATTTCGGGGCCTTTTATAGCTTGATATACGATATCGGCTTTCCTCAATGTTGAATAATAAAGGCAACAGTAGTATACCGCTGTACAAAATTCATTAATCGATAGAGAAAAAACAAATCCGGATTACAAGCTAAAACTGAGGGAAACGTATCAAATATAAGAGAACTACGACACAACACCGAAATGTAAAACAAACAGAAACGAACTATAATGTAACGGCCATTTTCCTGACTTGATACAGGGCATTTTATGAAAAAATGGTGGGTAGAACCTGGTTTTGTGGCATGCCAAACCTCCCGCTTTAATGGCAGTGTTAATCATAACATTAAAATGACAACATTACACGACAGGGTTACAATAAATAAATGGGAGAAAATATAGGACAGAGAAACCAACGAATAAAAGCCACCAAAAGGTAACAGGTTAAAAAAAAAATGTTATACATAAAGGCAACAGTAGTATACCGCTGTTCAAAACTCATCAATCCATGGACAAAAAACAAAATCGGGATAACAAACTAAAACCGAGGGAAACGCATTAAATATAAGAGGAGAACAACGACATAACACTAAAATGTAACACACATAGACAAAATCCCACGAGAATAACAAATATAACATATATATATAACATCAAAACCAAATACATGAATTTGGGATAGACAATTACCGTGACACGTCTTATCGCAATGTGAATTTACACTAAAAAATAAGAGAAAACAAACGACACAACGTTATAATGTAATACACACAGAAACGAACTATAATATAACAGACGCTCACAAAACTATGCTCAGATGAAAAAAGTTTGAAAGCCATAACAACTGCAAAGTTAAAGATCGCCGAGGACCAAAAGTTCCAAAAAGTTGTGAGGCCAGGGTTATCCGCCTAGGACAAAAAACATCATTATTATCAAGAATAATACATAGTTTTGCAAAAAGTAAATTTTATAAAATGACTATATTATAGATATACATGATTCAAGCTAATTAAAAACCAATCTCTCATCGCTCCCGTTTTCTGATATGTCGCGTGGGAGATCTAATGAAACCCGCTTTGAGGTCACATTTGAGTAGCTAAAGAATAAAAACGAATACATGACAATCACAGCCGTGTTAGCCATAGTCATTGCAACGCCCAAAGTGCCGTGACGTCACATTTAAATTTCTAAAACGTGTTTCGAAAATCAAGAAAGAATTTGGATGAAATTCAAGATTAGATTTGTTTGACTTATCTAACTTATATTAATAAGAGTGAAAATTATAATACTAATTAATATTTAATTGTAGTAATTAGATAATTAATTGTATTATCTAGCTTTGTCGGTGTTCCTTCTGATTAAACTGCAAATCAAATATATCGTGTAAATTTCGTTGATCCAAAAGAACTGGATGAGTAGTTATCCCCAACACAACACACGAATACAACAGAAAAAATACGAATTACAACTACAAACGTTAAGACATTTGAAAAAAATCTGTTTAAAACAACAAACACAACATCAAAACCCAACAAATTAATTTGGGATGGAAGAGTACCGTGCCACGTCTTAAAGCAATACATAACTTTGTTGGAGCAGATTCTGCGTTAGGAGCACACTCCTGTATATGAAGTCCGTATATTGTGAACATGCAAGAAAATAACTTATCAATTGAGATACGTAAACACGATACGAAGGGGCAGATACTATGTTACTGCTGGGAAATTGATAATTGGGACGTCGAAATCGTCCCGTTTATCATAGATTTTCGTGTGAAGTCGCCCATCTGTGTCAATATTAAGGAAAAGATCAAGATATGAAGCAGTCCTTCTAGTATCAGCAGTATCCTTAATTTCTAATTCTGGGATATATGAGATGCAAATACTGGCTGAAATATGGGTTATTCAATGATAGGACATCATCAATACATCGGAAAGTGAAATAAAAGAATTAAGCAAGGTGCTTTTTCTGTTCGTCTTTGAGAAGGGTTTGAATGAATTCTGCTTCATACGAGTACAAAAACAAATCGACTAGTAGGGGTGCACAATTAGTACCCATTGGAATACCGATTATCTGTTGAAATATGAATCCTCCAAACTCAACAAACAAATAGTCGATCAAAAAGTCCAGCATTTTTATAATATCATCTTCAGTATATTTTCTGGTAGATTCAGTGTGGTTCTTCACAAAATATGAATTATTGTAACCCAAAACAAGAAATTTGTATCTACGTTTCCCATTTTTATAGAAATAGCTTTGTATAATGAGATGGTGGAGTCGATCTTTTAACTGAGCATGGGGATAAGTAGTAAAAAGCGTAAAGCTGCAAAATTGCAAAGATTGTGATCGAAGATTAAGCAGTAGATCTTTCCAATTTTTGAGAATCCACATCTGGTTAACACCACTGGTAGAATATATCTCATCACAATAGTTTTGAAGCCCATCTTTAACTGTAGAAAGAATAGTAGTCAGTATTTTAGAAATATGTTTAGTCGAACATTTTGACGATCCAGCTATGTATATCGTTCTTTATATGGAGTTTTGTGTAGTTTTGGTATCCAGTATAATGATGGTAAATTTTCGTCGTTTTCTTTGATGTTGATACCAAAAGAAAGAAGGACAGATTTGTGATTTTGTAAAATCTCGTCCTTGGTAAACGATGTTAAGGAATATGTAGGATTACCAGTTGTTCTATTTATTCCAAGCTCTGTTGTGAGAAATTGTAAATAATGGTTTTTACATATGAAGACAATATTATTAGAGGCTTTATCTGCTGGAACAATGACATATTTGTCATGCAAAAAGGATAAAGCATCCACAACATCCGGTTCTTGAAAGGGTTAGTAGCTCTTGTGCTCATAGTACATCGTAACTTTTGAATGCGCTTCTGAATGCACGATCGAATAGCTTTGATCCATTCAGACAAAGTGTCCAGTTCTGGTTCGTCTGGTTCGCGCTTTACTCATTTTCTTGCATAGTCCTCAACTGCATCCATCAGTAACTTGAAGTTCTTTTCCCAGTTAACTGGCTGGGGAATTCTATATTTTGGTCCCTTGGCTAACAACTCTTTTAGTTGTTCATTGGTAACGATGCCAAGGTCACCAGTAATAACATGACCAGCTGCACTATAAATGTATTGTGACGATGCACATGAGCAATCCGGAGGCTTGGATTTCACATCTTTGAGGTTACAGGCCTCTCAAACCCTCTTGTGGTTGAAAATCTTTGATCCAATAGACTTGGTGTAAGTATAAGAAATAACAGGTGTAGCTTTATTTTTGAAGTAATCAGGTATAGTTTTTTGTACATATTTCTGATGGAAAATGTTGCTAATATTTACAGCATCTAAACCTTAATTGGCAATTTCTACCTTAAAAAAATTACGTTTTTTTCTCATTTTTGGATGTAGTCGATACTGGTTTGAAAAGTCTATGGTTAGCAATGTCCATGATTATTACAACTAATCTATACAAAACAGAACGAGAATCAGTAACAGAAGTATTTTGGGCCTCTTGAAATAGTAAAACAAGTTTTGACAATGGAATGGAGTATAATTTAGTTCTGATATGATGGGTTCCTAAAGGTTTTTGAACATACGTTAACAGACTATCAATTGTCACGGTGTGCATAGTGGGTGGTATATATTTTCTGTGACTATGACGTCTATTTCGTCGAGCAGAAATATTAAATAATTGTAATGTATTGACAGTACTTTACCTACACCATCAATCTTGTCATTGCATCCATAGGGAATAGCTGTTCCAAGCTCTCTTATCCAAAAGTTTTCTCTTTGTAAACGATATGGTGTACTCGATATGAGGTCATTCTTTTAATGATATATTTTCTCTATAATCCGGACTTTCATTGAAACAATAGAATGGTCAGGCTGATTGAAATGTTTATAGAGAAATTTGTTGTTATTAGGATCATTTACATTAGATCGATGATCATTCATTCTAAAATTGAGTCTTTGTCGAGTTTCCCCGACGTAGATCAATCCCCAAAGAGTACATTCAATACCGTACACAATATTGGAAGCAGCGCAATTCAAATCCTCATGACTGTGTGTATTGTAACTGTCATACGGTGAGCTATAGTTGTTAATTTCTGTGTCATCTGGTCTCTTGTGTTGTCTCATCAGCAATCATACCAAATCTTCTTTTTTTATATATTTATCCAAGGTTTAATGTCATTAATGTAATTAACTATATGTGAACATGTGGCTTACGGTACAGATAGTATTATATGACGACCAAAGGGTATTAAAACTAACAATGTAAAACAATTTAAACGAGAAAAATAATGGACTGATTTATATACAAAACAATAACAAAAAAGAAAAAAAGAAGATAATGTGTTATTGTCAACAACAAAAATATCCACCAAAGACCAAATGTCGTTGATATAAAACATTATATTTTCATGACCTTCAACATGGAGCCTTGGTTAATTTCCCATAGCAAGCTATTTAGGACCACGAAATGACTAGTGTAAAGCAATTCAAATGAGAGAGACAACGGCACGATTTATAAACAATACAATAGACGAAAAACTAATACGGACAGAGCAAAAGCAAAAATAAAAAAAACTTTTACCTTAACACCATTTCCACTGCACTTTAGCGTGTAAAACCAACGCACTTTATCGTTGTTTAGCGTGTCATACCATCGAACTTTGGTGTGTCATCTGATCACACTTAAAAAACAAACAATAATCGCACTTTAGCGTAGACCATCGCACTTTAGTGTGACTATCGCTCGTAAGAGTCCTACATAAAAATGTATAGGGAGATAATTCAGCTGATCTGTAAAAATTCAATCTGCATGCCTTATATATCATATGTATGTACTGTGTTACGACGCTAGATTAAAACTGACGAGAAAAGGTAACATCCGGCCACCGAAAGCTTTATTCTTATAGAGGCATTTCAATTCGTAAAATTGCACGCAGAATGCGGTGTCCTGCTTCAACAAACAACAAACCAAACTGGGTCTTCGAATGATAGGCCACGTTCCAGAAGACAGAGAATAACTACTGCCCAACAGGACCGGTACCGTCTTCAGCACCTGCAAGATAGTTTCCGTACGGCTGTCCGATCAGCGCGAAAGCCTGTCGGCATCCTTACGAGACAAAGTAGAGCAAACACGGTAGGACACCGTTCGCGCAGCCTTTCCATGGTACTAATAAGATCCCAATATCGCTGTAGATGGCAACAACAGCGTCAGAGATGGTCACGCAGGCAATGGACAACTGTCTTATGGACGGACGAATCAAGATTCCATCTTCGTCGTAGTGATGGGCGAACACGTGTGTGGAGACTAAGAGGAAAACGCTATGCAGATTCATGTTACTTTGTATCCAAGAGACATATCGATTGGGTGGAGGTAGTGTCATGGTATGGGGAGGAATATAGTTCAACCATAAAACTCCACTCATTACTATTAATGGCAATTTAAACGCCTAACGCTATATTGATGAAGGTTTACGGCCGACCGTTACACCGTTTATGGCTAGGCATCAAGATGTTAATCTTTTTCAACAAAATAACGCTCGCGACACTCCGAACGACTCACAACTGCGTTCATCAATCACTGATGGCAATTGGATGGTCGTAACTTAAAGGTTGCATTTCTGTAAATATTGACAATGCAATTTCCCATAGGAACTCCTTTTACGGCTAAAACTGTACCACTTTTACTATGAAGTTTTGAAAAAAATCTTATCCTAGAATTGAAAGTTCATATGCACCACAATTTTTTTCAAAGGTCAAAATATAGGACTGTGCGGCATATTTTGAACGTTTATATGCCTTGAACTTCTCAGAGTTTAAACTTACACTAATTTTCTTAACTACCCCTACCTCGAATGAAAGGTTACCACAGATTTCAATGTAAACAATATGCACGTGTTTATTTACTGGTAACATTCCCAAGTTCTGTCTCTGCGATATGGAACACAGAGAGCATAACTGGGAACCAGTATGTAAACAAAATTTATTTTCTATGAATATTCAATTACTCCCCAAAAGAGGCGTGTTTTGAGAAACAGCTGTATATTTACAAAGTGCAACCTATACAGACATTTATTCAAATAGAAAACTCTCTAAAATCAGTTTTTCTCACATCAATACTCATTTATCAGAATTAAAGTCTTCAAGAAATCACTGTGTATGCTCTAATTTTTTCTTTACTATACATTTTATACCCCCTCCCCTGTTTCAACTTTTTAAAGAATTTGAAAACAAGACTTTAATTATTGCTAGCTTACCCTATTTGCATATTTTCTGATAAAAAATGCCTAGAACCTGTTAAAAACTGTTTTGATAACATATTGAAAGCATATCAGAATATCATAAATGTAATGTTTAGCAGTCAAGCATTACAACATTCAAGATTATATAAAGTATCCAATCCAGCCTCTATCTCCAGTCCACATCTTACTGTATGCCTATTTGTCAATTAAAGAACACATTTTCTGCCTCAAATGGTCAATTTAGAATTCTTGTCACAACAGTATCATCTGTAACCATATATCTGACACAATTTAGCTACTATATATATACTAGAAGTGTTCAAACAAAGCCATATTTGCAATAGTTGTATGTATGCAGATACCAGTCTGAGATATAAATTCACTTAAAATGTTGTAGAGATGACTGCTAACATCTGATTTTTGCATAACTTCTAAGCATAGTTATTGTTTTCTATATCAAGAACTTTAAAATCATAAAATCATAGCATTTACAAGTTAAATTATTTGTTTTATGACCCAGGGGGTAGGCAATTTTCTATGTTTTTTGCCCCTGGGGCCTCAAATTTCCTAAATCATTCTGCTGTTTCTAGCAATTTTGAATATTTAGTACATATTCAGGATAGAACACACTATTGTAAGTTTTCTTGAGATATTTTTGTTTTTCTAGCTTGTATTTATTATGCCGTGGTGACAAAAAAGCAGATTTAGGTGTTGCGGCTTACTTTTGGGTTATCGAAAGGACACGAATACCCCATGAATAATATTCCGGAAGGATCTATGAGTTTCAATGACTGCGAAGAGTAAATATAGGCACTTCTTAACAATTTAACTTACACATATGCAAATATTATGATTTAATTTTGTATCCAGGACTTTAAGTAAACTATGCATACTGTAAACTGTTAATTTATGCTGAGTCATCATATTTAAGGCCCAGGATTCTATCAATCTTCATTAAATATTTATAAAAGTTTTTATTTGAGTTAATTTCTTTAAAATCTGTGAAATTAAGCAAATTTGGTTAAATTCTGAATGTTCCCTTTTTCACCCTATATAGGTTGCATTTCTGTAAATATTGACAATGCAATTTCCCATAGGAACTCCTTTTACGGCTAAAACTGTACCACTTTTACTATGAAGTTTTGAAAAAAATCTTATCCTAGAATTGAAAGTTCATATGCACCACAATTTTTTTCAAAGGTCAAAATATAGGACTGTGCGGCATATTTTCAACGTTTATATGCCTTGAACTTCTCAGATTTTAAACTTACACTAATTTTCTTAACTACCCCTACCTCGAATGAAAGGTTACCACAGATTTCAATGTAAACAATATGCACGTGTTTATTTACTGGTAACATTCCCAAGTTCTCTCTCGTCGATATGGAACACAGAGAGCATAACTGGGAACCAGTATGTAAACAAAATTTATTTTCTATGAATATTCAATTACTCCCCAAAAGAGGCGTGTTTTGAGAAACAGCTGTATATTTACAAAGTGCAACCTATACAGACATTTATTCAAATAGAAAACTCTCTAAAATCAGTTTTTCTCACATCAATACTCATTTATCAGAATTAAAGTCTTCAAGAAATCACTGTGTATGCTCTAATTTTTTCTTTACTATACATTTTATACCCCCTCCCCTGTTTCAACTTTTTAAAGAATTTGAAAACAAGACTTTAATTATTGCTAGCTTACCCTATTTGCATATTTTCTGATAAAAAATGCCTAGAACCTGTTAAAAACTGTTTTGATAACATATTGAAAGCATATCAGAATATCATAAATGTAATGTTTAGCAGTCAAGCATTACAACATTCAAGATTATATAAAGTATCCAATCCAGCCTCTATCTCCAGTCCACATCTTACTGTATGCCTATTTGTCAATTAAAGAACACATTTTCTGCCTCAAATGGTCAATTTAGAATTCTTGTCACAACAGTATCATCTGTAACCATATATCTGACACAATTTAGCTACTATATATATACTAGAAGTGTTCAAACAAAGCCATATTTGCAATAGTTGTATGTATGCAGATACCAGTCTGAGATATAAATTCACTTAAAATGTTGTAGAGATGACTGCTAACATCTGATTTTTGCATAACTTCTAAGCATAGTTATTGTTTTCTATATCAAGAACTTTAAAATCATAAAATCATAGCATTTACAAGTTAAATTATTTGTTTTATGACCCAGGGGGTAGGCAATTTTCTATGTTTTTTGCCCCTGGGGCCTCAAATTTCCTAAATCATTCTGCTGTTTCTAGCAATTTTGAATATTTAGTACATATTCAGGATAGAACACACTATTGTAAGTTTTCTTGAGATATTTTTGTTTTTCTAGCTTGTATTTATTATGCCGTGGTGACAAAAAAGCAGATTTAGGTGTTGCGGCTTACTTTTGGGTTATCGAAAGGACACGAATACCCCATAAATAATATTCCGGAAGGATCTATGAGTTTCAATGACTGCGAAGAGTAAATATAGGCACTTCTTAACAATTTAACTTACACATATGCAAATATTATGATTTAATTTTGTATCCAGGACTTTAAGTAAACTATGCATACTGTAAACTGTTAATTTATGCTGAGTCATCATATTTAAGGCCCAGGATTCTATCAATCTTCATTAAATATTTATAAAAGTTTTTATTTGAGTTAATTTCTTTAAAATCTGTGAAATTAAGCAAATTTGGTTAAATTCTGAATGTTCCCTTTTTCACCCTATATAGGTTGCATTTCTGTAAATATTGACAATGCAATTTCCCATAGGAACTCCTTTTACGGCTAAAACTGTACCACTTTTACTATGAAGTTTTGAAAAAAATCTTATCCTAGAATTGAAAATTCATATGCACCACAATTTTTTTCAAAGGTCAAAATATAGGACTGTGCGGCATATTTTCAACGTTTATATGCCTTGAACTTCTCAGAGTTTAAACTTACACTAATTTTCTTAACTACCCCTACCTCGAATGAAAGGTTACCACAGATTTCAATGTAAACAATATGCACGTGTTTATTTACTGGTAACATTCCCAAGTTCTGTCTCTGCGATATGGAACACAGAGAGCATAACTGGGAACCAGTATGTAAACAAAATTTATTTTCTATGAATATTCAATTACTCCCCAAAAGAGGCGTGTTTTGAGAAACAGCTGTATATTTACAAAGTGCAACCTAAAGTTACGGTTTGTTGAAAATTGAAGACAACTCTGGAGGTCAGTTTTTCTTTTCCGATTTTCGTGCAGTAAGAGGTTTATTTGAGCTTGTCTACACACTGATCGTTAGTGCGTTGATATTGATATAAAATGTGTTACATAAAATTCAAATTTTCGGAAAATGGTCATTCAAAATTTCAATCATGACGGTCGCTACTTTTAAAATCAACAAAAATGTTGAGGATTGGCGTAACGTACATCTGTTATCAACATTATCAAATAGGTCCGAATAACGCAAGTCAAGAGTTTTAAACGTGTCTTTTATTATATGAGTAAACTATATGATATATTTGTGAAAGTTTTTTTAACATACAACTTAGTATAATAAAGCAATATTGGTTCGAGTAACACTTATCAATTCAAAATTTTAAAAAGTTTTCAAATTTTATTTTTTGGCGAATTTTTGTGCAAATTTTTGAAATAACAAATTTAAATAATTTAAACTAAAACGGATAGTGCGAAACGGACGAAAATTGGAACGAATCACACGAAACAACTTGAAACAAAATGAAATTACTACTTGAAAGATTATGTGTAAAATAAACCAAGAGGCAAAAAGTGGTTTTAAAACAAAAAACACAGCTCTGGTTATGATCATTCTTAGGGAGGAAAAAAAAAATCACAAAATGTATCAAATCATGTTTAACTGCAATTTTTTTTTTTATTACAATGGGTTTTTAACAAATTCGGCATCACATAAAAAAAAAACAGAACCCTGCGTTTTTTTTTATATAGATTTTGTATCTTTAAAAAAAAAAACCGATTGGTACCATGCTAAATTGCCTCCGTTATCGAGACTAGACCATACCAGCGGGTCCGCACCTGAATTAAATAACATACACCTTATGTTTAGTCTGGATTTTTACAATATGTATTTGTCATTTGGTAAAGGCAGGCTGATTATATGGTGCACAATTATTCCCTGTACAAGGACGAAGTTTGGGATAATTATTACCCGTGGTTATAGCAAATCCTGAATACACCTCTTAATACCATGCCAAATTGCCTCTGTTGAAATTATGCAAACATCCTTTAGAGCAAATAACACAGATGACTAATATCCTAGCCGTGTTCTAAGCGACAGGTAATGAATTTATTTGTTGAACGAACTAAAATCGTTTATTATTGATTGATGCCGTAGGAGTTCCACCGGAGTTTTGATCAAAGATTTCTTGGCATGCGTTGGAATACTGAATAAATGGGGTCGCAATGAAAGTTGTGTAAGCCTCGAATGTGTAAGCGTGTGACAGTGTAAAATTTATCCTGTTTTCGAGGTTAACACAACGTTCATTGCGACACCATGGATTCGATATTCTTTCCGTAATAATACTTAGAACAAATATCAATGATAAAAAGCAATATATAATCGTCATGCTATCGATTAAAAACAAAAACAACACGTTCAAAACTGCATAACTCAAAAGCGCATTTCTGGAGTTACCTTCATTATAAACGATCAAAAGCCAATGATTTGTAAGAACTGCAATGCTTGATTACAAGTTTAATAATTGCAAGTTCAATCATTTCATCTGCCGACATGATTGTAGATAATAAAAAGGGTAATTGTTTTTTCTTCTTTTTATCTTAAAACAAATATTAGGGTATACACGTGTATTGAACCATTGTATGCCTAAACGTAGAAAATATATACATACTCAACCCTAACATACTATTTGGCTTACTGCGAGTTGATTAGTTCTGACTGTTACTCCTAAATGATGGCCTTTTGGATACATCAGAACTGTGTATGTTGTGTAATTCTTTAACTTAATTTCTGTATATCATAATCAGAGTAACAAACAATTCTCAATGTGCAGTAAATAACATCTGAGTTTATTAAGATGGTTATGTGCACAGTACTTTTCAAATACTTTGATAGAAGTTCGTCTAAATTCTCGAGTAACGATCATTTTACAAAAGTTACGACCATCATCAAAAATACTATAGCTGACGTTACGACCCTTACACATTAAAGTTACGACCATCATGCACGAATTTTTTAATGACCTTTTTATGAAAATTCGAATGATTTAATGTATCAAATTGTATTACAGTATCAACGCACTTACGATTATTGTGTATGAGACAAGTCGTGTGACTCAAATAATCCTTTTACTGCATCAAAATTGGGACAGAAAAATTTATCTCTAGAGTTGTCTCCCATTTTCGGCTAACCTTACGTTTCGGCCATCCGCTTACCACCAATGATTAATAACAACCATCTTCAGACATTGCCATGGTCAGCCTTTTCGCCGGATTTGAGTCCAATTGAACACTTATGGGATCAAATTTGACAAGCCGTAAGACAACGACAGCCACCACCAGTCACGCTGCGCCAACATAAAATTGCATTGCGGGAAGAATAGACAAACATTACACAGCACTGTATTAGATAGATCCGGTCAATGCCACTTCGTTGTAGAGATCGCGTTGCAGTATGCGAAGGACACATTCGTTATTGAGATTGTGAGTTAGTTAATTGTAGCGTCGTTCTGCATGAACGCATGGCATTCGAATCGTGATACTTGAACATTTTTGTTTGACTTTTATCTGCAGATAAACCCATTTAATGCATTAACAGTAACTGTAAAGAAAATATAATTTTGTAGGAAAAACGTATTTAAAAAAACCCAAAGTGTTGCGTTTACATTGACACTTAGTATATAAGTTTGAAAAATACACCAAACAGTGTTAGAATTAGATTTTTATGCTGACAAATTTTTGTCTCTCAACGGGCATCGAAATCACACCTTTGATACACTAGAGCATTATTCGTATAACCTCATGCCCAGCACTCCAGACCACACGACAATTTCTGCTATATATAAAATATAACTGAGTCGTAGTGTTACCTTGTCACGGAAGGCGACTCTAGAGATAGACATAAGACATATGTTTAAGCGTGTGAAGATATGATACTAATATTTTTTACAGAATTTAGTTTTATTTTGCACCTTTTTCTGGCGGTATACATTCTTTTCCGCAAGTTCATTTTTTCTGTTTGGCTACATCTGGTGATTCGTCCTTTTGGCAATCAGCTGGGTTTAAGAGCATCTGTTGTTCGATCTGCTGGCCAGATGCGTTTTGTTAAAATATACTTGATAACTTTTTTGGTCTTTTGAAAAATGTTATTTGTGTTGTATTTAGTCCCCTATACCAAGAAATTTGTTTTGCATGCACACGTATAAAAATTTCAGTATTTATCAAGCGCAATCATAGGCTTGGATGTGGTTTTCAATTTAGACTTATTTATGATATTGACTTTACAGTTATTTTTAAGATATATTTCAACAGTTGTTGTCCATTCGTTTGATGTGTTTTATCACTTGATTTTGTCATTTGATTAGCGACTTTCCGTTTTGAATTTTCCTCGGAGTTCAGTCTTTTTGTGATTTTACTTTTTACATTAAAAACAAACGATAAAAAAAACAATACTCCATACTTGATGGTGTTTGAAAAGAAATAAAACATTATATTTACCCTCCCTTATACATTTAAAAAAAAAATACATAACTGCTACATAGATATAGGAAGATGTGGTATGAGTGACAATGAGACAACTCTTCATCCAGATAACAATTTAAAGTAAACCATTATAGGTCAAGGTATATTAAGTTTCTGAAATGCAAATTTTCTCTTATTTCAAACAAGTACTTATAAATATTGACACTGATTATAAACATTTTCAGACTAACATCAACCAAATAAATTGTTTATACTTTGAAATAAGAATAAAATTCCGTTCTTTTTAATATGCAGTGCATTCTATTAAATCAAAAATTCAACTTGTATTTTTATACACTGTCAACAATATTCTTTTTATCTTTATCGATTTTTTTTATATTTACCTCTCTCACTAGCTAACTGATTAACACTGATTCTAAATGTGTAACATAAGTTATAAACGCTCTGTGATATTTATTCTGTAGAATAACTACCTATTATCAACCAAGAATTAATGTTGTAATAGTATTTCTTTAATACACCTATACAAATGTTCAACTAAATGTTCAATTGAATGGAATATATGTCAATGTCTGGAATTTTTTATTCAGAAGTGCCATAAGTCATAGAGATATCACAAACCTGCAATGATTGACAAATATTACAAAAAGAAGGATCATTTTAAAAGTTAATTTCTTGAATACCTATATCCTCTGATTTGATATCAAAATACAGAAATTAATATGTTGGCAGAAAAGGAACAATTTCTGATTAACATGAAGTGTAATCAAAACAAAAACTTGTTTTGATTTTGCCATGTGATTATGGACTTTCCGCATTGATTTTCCTCTAAGTTCAGTATTTTTGTGATTTTACTTTTTGATAATGATGATTTGTAAAGGTAAGTATGACTTTCCAATAAAAAATTCAAGGTAATATTATCACTGTTTAGTTGCATGATGTTTTTCTATTTGTTTGCAATGAGAATTTTATTCACTGTTAAATAAATGAATAAACTCATCATAGATACCAGGACTAAATTTAGTATATACGCCAGACGCGCGTTTCGTCTACAAAAGACCCACCATTGAAAGGATATCAAACAAAACTAGAACAAGGAGAACCCAAGAAATACTTTGGATAGAAATATGAGCTCTGTTGGTATTTTTCAAATCTGTTGGCTGTAAAATTCTTGCCAACGTTTCGTAAAGTTTCTTATGCAATATTATCTATGAAAACTAATGCAAATTAGACAAAAGTAAAATAACAAAAATACCAAACTCCGGAGAAAATTCAAAGCGAAAATTCCCTATTCAAATGGCAAATCAAAAGCTCAAACAAACAAAAAACGAATTGAAAACAAATTTCATATTCCGGACTTATAAAAGGCCTTTCCTCAGTGACTATTGCTGAGTAAACAGTAATAAACAGACCACACTAGAGGTTGGATAAAAGTCTCTTCAAATCGTCAGACTTCACATCATCTATAAACAATCGTGTTAATTCCCCAACTCATTTTTATATCCGAATATGCAGGTTTGAAATTAAAAACATTTATTCTAAACTACTGAAACCCCAAGGGTGACTGGGGTATAGAAATATGGTCACTTGGTCTTCTCCAGACCGGCAGTAAAACGCTTGCTGAAGTGGGGCGTCCGTTTGGCTGTGCGGGATGTATCAAGTTCGCAGTCACGTCCGGTCAGAAGGGGGACGTTAAAGCCGATGCTTCGTGTAAAGAGAGTGTCACGGTCTTTGCACGTTAAGAACCCTTGCAACAACTCTTTGAGGGGTCCGTAGGTGGCCTGTTGCAAGGCAAAATTTCTGTCCCTATCAAATATACCTCATTTTCTAGTGGCAGTCCAAATTTCCCCGACCATCAGCCCAGATGGAATCAATCTACCTATTGTATTTATTGTGAACTTGTTCTCGTCCTGAATATGCATGAAATATTTGCCACTGGACGTTAAGCAACCAACAATCAATCAATCCAAACTACTGATAGACAAGACCTAAACATATCTACGTATATACTACACAAAAAACTAAACCAATTTTTCCTTACTACATAGATGTTAATGTAATTCAATTCAATAAAATAATTATGTTTGGTTTTTTGAGTGATCTTCCTGAATATTCAAGGTATAAAAAATACACACCAGACCGAAATTGGGTTACAGTAGACCTTTCAAAATTGATTTTCAAGGGATGTTATATTTGTTATTCTCGTGGGATTTTGTCTGATGCTTGGTCCGTTTCTGTGTGTGTTACATTGTAGTGTTGTGTCGTTGTTCTCCTCTTATATTAATGCGTTTCCCTCAGTTTTAGTTTGTTACCCGGATTTTGTTTTTTGTCCATGGATTTATGAGTTTGAACAGCGGTATACTACTGTTGCCTTTATTTACATGTACAAACAACATTAGTGAACTTTGTATATGTTACAATTAAACATCAGTTATTTGATTTAAACGTCCAAAACATAAATATTCACAATATATATGTCTACTCTATGCAATATTTGTACAAATACAAAGTGTCTTACTAAAATAATTCAAATGAAAAACTGACCTTATATCTCTTCGTTTTCCTATTTTAAACATTTAAAACACTAATGGTATAAAATATATAAAATCCATAGTAGTAAACGGCTGTTCAAAAGTCATAGATTTACACAGAGAGAGAAAACAAATCCGGGTAACAAACTAAAGTCGATGAAAACACACAAACTATAAGAGGAAAATAAGGGAACAACAGAAACACTGAAATGCAACAAAAACAAACGCAAACAAACATAGAAACGGACAATTTGATAACAACTGCAATATTCATGATTTGGTACAGAACATTTTACGAAAAAATGGTGGGTTGAACCTGTTTTATTGCTGAAATAATTTGAAAGATACTATTTAGACATATTTAACAATGTAAAGGCATTCGATAAATAACTATTAAGTCGAACGACTTTTTATAAGTTTAAGTACATATCCTTTTAGACAACAAAATTGGCAGTCATTAATATTAATATTTTTAAAAGGATCGAATTTTTGAAGATCGATTTGTTTTTTTGGTTTTTTTTCTCTGTCAAATTTATAGTAGCGTACTCAATTTAAAAGCAAGTAGGAAATAGTCAAGAATCTAAACTGTAACTGATAATTATAAAATACGTAAACCGGTAAGTCGTCAATTGGAAATTAGAAGCATTTTAATCTCTTCTTTACAGAAACGTGTTTCAATAAATATACAGTCATAAATATTAATAATTTTAAAAGGGTCGAATTTCTGAAATTCTAATGTCTTTATTTTAATATTATCCTTGATATTATCCTTAACATTATAACAGATAGAGAGATAGTGTAAACTTCAAACATGTTCAGCTAAGTAGGATATAAAAATAATTCAAATGATCAAAATAGTCAATAGCTATAATAATTGCTCTTGAAACTATTATATTTTTCTTTTTCACGTGCAAGTGTATTACTTTTCCAAAAAAATGTCATCTAAAACTATTGGACCGAATACCTCCTAACTTGAACTGAATTTTCCTTAGGATATCTAGTTTATCAAATTTTAATTTATCAACAAACATGGCCGCTATGGATAAAAGTAGAACGTAGGAGACAAAAGCAGTTTTTGTCTTATATCTAAAAAAAGCTACAGCAGTTTAGTCAAAGTGAATGAAAGTTAAAGTGATGTTTGCTCATGATTTATCTGTTTCGAAATTTGCAGACAGTTTGGCAACCCATTGTTGGGTCACAGTTGGAAATTTGTTTATTGTTTATTGTTGTCATATCTTACTGGTTTTTTTTCTGTTCTTTTTTTTTTTTTTTTTAAATATTATGATAGATAGACAGTATTAGTGGCAACTGATGTTACACAAAGTAAGAACTGCAAAGAATACAACAGGAAAATGTAGTCAATTGGCCCCTTAAAGAGTTATTGCCCTTTAAATGTTTTTTTTTAACATTATTTTGTGAATGTCTCTAATTAATCTCTTTATTTTCCCTAAAACTTCTAAGCAAATTTTTTTTTGAAAGAATGCTTCTTAGGGCATCTAGTTTATAAATTGTATTTAGGGATTTGATCCATTCAAAAACATGGTGGCATTTTCTTAAAATAGAACAGAGGGGTTAAAATAAAAGTGTTTGGCTTTCAAAAGTTGTGACAAAAAAGGGCTAAGGTAATCTTTTCCTGTGATATATATTACCTTAGCCGTATTTGGCACAACCTTTTGGAATTTTGTGTCCTCAATGCTCTTCAATTGCGTACTCGTTTGGCATTAAAACTATTTTGATCTGAGCGTCACTGATGAGTCTTACGTAGACGAAACGCACGTCTGGTGTACTTTTAAATTATAATCCTTGTACCTTTGATAACTATTAGCCATGGCGTTTTAAGATTGTTTTGGATCTACGAGTTTAATGTCCCTCTGGTATCTTTTGCCCCTCTTTAACAAATGTTTTTCAAATTTTTTAAAATCTATGGAACATAAATTTAGAAAGTGATGTTATTTGGATCATGCCTGATAAATGAAGATTTTAATACTTTTATGTATGTATTCAGAGAAATAAATTTCTGATGGAACAGGAAAAGAGACACAAGTTAAGGTATACAAATGAAGTTATCCCTCTTTGAACAGGTTATCCCTCTCATATATTTTTGTTTTTTAACTTGTTTCAATATTGCCTATCATACAATTTCATTCGTCGAGAGCACTTTGCTATATTCTAATTGTTACATGAATATGATGTTATAATAAAACGTTTTAAAGGTATTAATAATGGTATAGCAGATGCTTTATTTATTATAAAAACCCTGTATGCATACTTTATATTTTTGTATATATAGTTGTATTTTCTCGTAGTACTTCTACTGTATATGAGGGGGGGGGGGTATGATAAGTATGTTAATTTAACTTTGTCTTATTTGTTTTGTGTGATATAATCTACGATGCGTAATTTGTAACTTCTTTGGTATTCAAGAAGTCTACCTTCTATAGATTACTAGAAATTTTCTCTTTTACAAGAAGTAACATGGACACCTATATATACAGACAACGAAAATATACTGATCAGAGTTAGACATCAATATACTTGTATTTTCAGAAGATCTTTGTAGTTATTCGAATGACACTTTTTTTTAATATGAAGAACATTATATAAGATTGTGAACTTATTGGACATATATATTTCATTTGATTTCGAACAGTTAAGAGACATAAACTGTAATAGTTAAGTTGAGATTTCGATTTGCGTAATATATAACAAACCTTGTTAAATTTAATTATTGATTTGTGTCTTTTGATGGCTACAATTAAAAGATGGTTTCTAGCCGTAGCAAATTGGCTTGGTTTATGTACTGTACCCGGTCGTGGTTTCCACCTAAATATACGATATATTCTCGCTCGTGGTCTTGATTAATATACTATGCTCGGTCATGCTCTTGGTTTATATTTTGCCTGGTCTTTATTTTGATGTATGTACCATGCTTGGTGATGGTTTTGAATATATACTATGCTCGGTAGTGTTCATGATTTATATACTATGCTGAGTAGTATTCATAATTTCTATACTATGCTCGGTAGTGTTCATGATTTATATACTATGCTGAGTAGTATTCATGATTTCTATACTATGCTGAGTAGTATTCATGATTTCTATACTATGCTTGGTAGTGATCATGATTTATATACTACGCTCGGTGGTTATCATGATATATAAACTATGCTCGGTAGTGATCATGTTATATATACTATTTTCGTTAGTGTTCATGATGTATATACTATGCTCGGTAGTGTTCATGATTTATGTACTATGCTCGGTAGTGTTCATGATTTATGTACTATGCTCGGTAGTGTTCTTGATTTATATACTATGCTGAGTAGTATTCATGATTTATGTACTATGCTCAGTAGTGTTCTTGATTTATATACTATGCTCGGTAGTGATCATGATTTATATACTATGCTCGGTGGTTATCATGATATAAATACTATGCTCGGAGGTGATCATGATATATATACTATTCTCGTTAGTGTTCATGATTTATATACTATGCTCGGTAGTGTTCATGATTTATGTACTATGCTCGGTAGTGTTCATGATTTATGTACTATGCTCGGTAGTGTTCTTGATTTATATACTATGCTCGGTAGTGTTCTTTTTTTATATACTATGCTCGGTAGTGATCATGATTTATATACTATGCTCGGTAGTGTTCATGATTTATGTACTATGCTCCGTAGTGTCCATGATTTATGTACTATGCTCGGTAGTGTTCATGATTTATGTACTATGGTCGGTAGTGCTCATGATTTATATACTATGCTCGGTAGTGTTTATGATTTATGTACTATGCTCGGTAGTGTTCTTGGTTTATATACTATGCTCGTTAGTGTTCCTGATTGATGTACTATGCTTGGTAGTGTTATCGATTTATATACTATGCTCGGTAGTGTTCATGATTTATATACTATGCTCAGTAGTGTTCATGATTTATATACTATGCTCAGTAGTGGTCATGATTTATATACTATGCTCGGTAGTGTTCTTGATTTATGTACTATGCTCAGTAGTGTTCATGATTTATATTCTATGCTCGGTAGTGCTCTTGATTTATGTACTATGCTCGGCGTTGTTCATGATTTATGTTCTATGCTAAGTAGTGCTCTGGATTTATGTACTGTTCATGATTTATTTTGTATGCTCGGTAGTGCTAATTATTTAGATACTATGCTCGGTAGTATTCCTGATTTATTTTCTATGCTCGGTAGTGGTCATGATTTATATACTATGCTCAGTAGTGTTCATAATTTATATACTATGCTCAGTAGTGTTCATCATTGATATACTATGCTCGGTAGTGCTCTTGATTTAAGTACTATGCTCGGTGGTGATCATGATGTATATACTATGCTTGTTAGTGTTCTTGATTTATGTACTATGCTTGGTAGTGTTCTTGATTTATGTACTATGCTCGGTAGCGTTCTTGATTTATATACTATGCTCGGTGGTGTTCTTTTTTTATATACTTTGCTCGGTAGTGATAATGATTTATATACTATGCTCGGTGGTGTTCATGATTTATGTACTATGCTCGGTAGTAATTATGATATATATACTATCCCCTATACTATATTTTAAACATTGAACCTTTAAAAGATATAAAACTAACCAAAATTCTTTATGATGTTAAAATAGCCAAGTCGTGATTTTGCGACTTTGTGATATTTGTCTTAATGATTTGAATAAGAAGTATTGATAAGACCAGAAAGCAGCAAACAGCCGATGGCAACCAATGATACAGAGAGAAAATCCCGCACCCGGTGGCGTGCTTCATCTGACCCCTAAACAAAAAAATGTTCAGTGATAGTGGACGTCATACTAAACTCCGAAATATATAATTGAATTACAATTGAAAATCATACAAGACAATAAAGAAAAAAAAGCAATACGCACAGTAAAACTCAGTTTAAAAGAAGACCGAGGCCAATGTCAGAATGGGTAACAAAAGAAATAAAGAAACTGACAATGATACATTAATTAACAAAGAATTACTAGCAGTTACTGACATGCTAGCTCCAAACCTCAATTAAACTGATAGATATATTATGTATACATCATATGAATATCAAGCGCAATTCCTCTTGTTAGGGTTTTGGTATCATGCCATCATTAAATATATGAGAAGAACATAACCTGTATCATGTTAAAAATTGGTTTTAGAATAAAGGTGTTTATTTCCGATGCAAAGACCCTATACGTGAATCAATACCAAGCCAAATTATACCATCTTTAATGTCCTGACAATAGTATCGTAATTATATCCCTTCTTAATCAGTCTGTTTAAAGGTTTTGTTGGCTTTTAAGGTGAATGCTGACCTTTTTGTGCTTTTAAAAAATATTAACATAAATGATTGGATGTGAAATACCTGAACGTATAATATATCTGCATGTTGATTTATATCTACAAATGCTGTCCTTGTAACGATGATAAAATTTAGCAAATGTTTTACCGAGTTTGTGATATCAAAAACACTGGTGTAATAATTTTTCAGTAATACAAAAATTTCTTTCGCTGAAATCTAATACATTGTTACTTACACGAGCGAATCGTACAAGTTCAGATATATAAGCAACATAAGATGGTAACAAGGGAACGTCACCATCTAAAAATAGATAATTAACCATAGGAAATGAAAAATCGTCTCTTTTATCATAAATTTTGGTAATAGCTTCAGTTAATGATATTGATATCAAAATAAATTAAGCAGTGTTCATTGCTAGTATTAGCTTTATTTAAGGCACAATACAAAGATTTTATACCTCCAATTTTCCAGTTTTAAAATGCTGTAACTTTCTTTATATTGCTTGAAAATTTATAAAAGTGGTATTTATGGATAGCTAACAGATTACTCTTTCAAATTAATGCAATGTTAGTATTATACAGCAAATATGTAATCCATTATGATGTTAACTGTGTCTACAAAGTGAGTAGGTTCAGAAAGACCCCTTTTTGGCCCCAAAATATAGCAGTTTTACAAAATTGTTAAAATGTAAACCTTGAGTTATTTATTGGACAGTAGAATGCTTCTGTTACATAAATATGGGCTGTTTTTTGACAATACAATGCACATATATCCGGTACTTGCACCATAAAGTCATGCTAAATTACTGAAATCCTCATAATTCTAGCATTTTATTTAAATTTAGACGGTTTTCGTGGCCGCATTCGTGTTCATCATTAATATTGAAATGTAAGTTGTATTTTATGATAATACATAACATATATAAAGATTGAGGATGAACACGGATGCGGCCACTTTCATTTTTACCAAAAACCATCTGAAAAGTGACATTTTTCGGCGAATTAGGTATATTTTTTCATATTTGAGCTTGAATCGGATCGTTTTTAATGACTAAATCTGTTAAAATCTTTCACATAAACTAATTAATTCAAATAAAATAGACACTTTAAAAGTGTTTAAAAAGTGATCAAAATCTGTCGTCAGATGAACCTGAAATTTGAGGCCAAAATCGGTCCTTACCGGACCTACTCCTTTTACAAGAAATTTCCACTTTCAATTGAAATTAGCTTCTTCATGGATACCCCGAGAGAGTTGATTTTATTATATTTTGTTCCTAGAGCCATTCAGAGTGTCTCAGATTTTGGATAGAATGTATAAACCAAATTTTAAACCTTATCAAACATTATCTACTTTTATGTGGTAATGCTGTTTACACTAATTACAGATTTATGAGAGAATGGAATTCGATAGCGATAATTTGAGACATCCTTTTGTAGCTCCTGCTGTGTTGATTAATATTTCGTTAAAATTTTCTGTATAGTAATAGAGATGATAGAGCTAAATCCATTCAAGTGAACTAACCAAGATGCTGCCATTAATTGCATAATAATTGATTACATAATGATTGCATAACAAAAATATTGCATTCAGTATTTTTTTTTTTATCTCTTATCTATCAATAAATCCCTCTTTTATTAATTTATATGCAGTTTTAAGAAAGCAACAGCATCTTAAAAGATTGGAAGTTATAAAATCTTTGTATTGTGCTACCTAAAAGTAAGTCCAACAGGATAAATATCTTTAGTGTACATACTGAAGTCGTCCTTACTGAGAGCCAACATATCATCCAAATATCTTAACGTTTTATTAAATATTTTGATCAGATGTTGTTCCGATGGGTCTTTGCTGATTTTAGTCATAAATTGTAACTCATAACATTATAGAAACAGGTCCGCAATAAGTGGTGTACAGTGAGTCCCCATTGAAATTCCAATAACTTGACGATATATGGAATTTTCAAAGCAAAATCAAATGTTATCTAGTAAGAATCTAAGGGCAGTTATGGTATCAAAGCATGTCCAATTGACATAGTTATGTTGTAGGTTGTCACTAAACATATTTAATCCTATTTAATTACACTACATTCTTTGTGTGTCTATCCCCATTCATTAGCCTGTAGTTCAGTGGTTGGCGTTGGTTCATTTCTTTCTTATTGTATTTTCACACTGTTAAAATGGACCTTTAGTTTAATTCAGCGGGGTTGTATTTGGAGTTTTGTCCCCCAATTACTTATATGTAGGCAATAGAAGTATACCGCTGTTCGAAAGTCACAAATCGATTGAGAGAAAACAAATCAGTTACAGTAAACAGTTGTAACATAAATGATATATAATGTGTACACCTAATTTGGTACAGATAAAATAAAAACGATAAAACACTGTACAGGTAGCATTTTTGGGGCACTATATCGTTCAGGGTCATTTCATCTGAGCACAACAGACTATGTAGTCACTAAATAGTTAATCCGTTGGAAACTGACCTCAAATTGAGTAACGCACGGGGATATGGGATGGTCATCCTGTAATATATAACAGATTACTTCAGATTATTAAGTTTTCGTCAATCAAAATACTAAAATGGACATCTAGGAGAAGAAAAAGGTATTGGCTTTTCAGGAAAAAATTGTAAATACTTCAAACATTAGAGATTGTGTATATGACTTGTTGTTATTCTTAAACTATTATGCGAACTGTTATCGAAAAGTTATTAGAGCTCGACAAAAAATGTCAAGGCCTGATTTAATACTCTGGGTTTTCTTGTAATCTGGAATTTGTTGATTGAAAATAAAAAAATAAAACATTTCCTTCCAGTGCCGTAAAATGATAATTCAGTATATATAAGATGTGGTATGAGTGCCAATAAGACAACTCTCGATTCAAGTCTCAATTTGTAAAAGAAAAACCTTTATAGGTCAAACTACGGTCTTCAACACGGAGCCTTGCCTCACATCGAACAATAAGCTATAAAGGGACCAAAAAATGATACATATAGATATAGACAAACTTGAAATTAATCAAAAAATGTATTTTCCAATCAAACTTCTGACCCTGATAGATACTAAAATAAATAATTTATAGAATGTGCTATGGAACAACTGCGGATTTGTTTTCTTAAAACCTTTAAATGTCTTTTTTCGTTCCAGTACCGTTACATTCTTTTTAAAATACATACGAATCCACAGTCAGACTCTCTGTTTTATACTATTACGATAAACGACGAACTCATGAGATGAACCAAGTAAAGATAAAATGTTAACGCAGAATTATGTTCACATGCAGAAAAAATAAAAGACGATCTCTGATGATGTATGCAACTTACATCTTAGGACATACATAGCAAATGATGAATGGTTTATTTGTTTTACTATAAAACAACTTCTTCCTTCATTACACATTTCTATATATCTTTGGCAAGCCATCACATATCATAAGGAAGCTCGCAAGCCATCACATATCATAAGGAAGCTTGCACTTAAGCGCTGACTATCGTATTTCAGTTACGAGTCCTGCATATATTTCATAGTGTTTTTCAAACCTGTAGGCTTTCTCAACAGAAGCAATAATTAATTACTTGTAATAAGGCAGCAACCATTTGATTTTCTGGGGGGGGCTATGGTTTTTTTTTCTGGACAAATTTTTTTTCCGCCTGTGGCGAAAAACAATCTATTTTTTTCGCGACAAGTCGAAAACAATTTTTTTCTTTCAATTTTAGCATTACATATAGTGGCAGCTGAGGGTGAAACAAACAATTTTTTTTTCTCAGAATCAAAAACAAATTATTTTTTTCTCCAAAAACTGGAAACAAACTTTTTTTCCAAAAAAAAACCATAGCCCCCCCCCCCCCCCCCCCCCCCAGAAAATCAAATGGTTGCTGCCTAAGTCATAGTGAATAACACAGTAACCGTGACACAAATATGTTGTTGAAAGCTGTCACTAGTCGAAAGGTAAACTAAATTATAGCAACTGTTAGACTTCAGTGCATATTAAAAAAAATACACACTATATAATTTGTTATAAATTACTCTGAATGTTCTCGTCAAATAGTAAATAATTAACATTTCTGTTCACAAAATACGATCAAAACTAGTTGTTTGGATGAATAGACAGACATTTAAAGAAATTTGACCCGATTTATCCTAACGTTTGATAAAATATTTCTCAAGGTTTAATTACTTTAAAATATGATTTTCGGAAAATCTTTCTGTCAGCGACTGTGTGCTTTATTGATTTTAATGACACTATCAAGGCAATGAAGTCATTTTGAAAACATGCACATGCAAGCATATCTACATAATGATTTTATTTAATAGATCATACATTATTTAACGAAACTTCTGTGTTTTTCTAAAAACGTTTGTTTTGACTTCATAGAAAATAATGTGATACAATTTATTTAGATAAAACATTTCAATTCATTTATTACAGGAAGTTTATTGGAAGATCAACCAGGTAAGATTTTTTTTTCATTTTCTGATTACAGTACCGGCCATGTTAGCTATCTACGAAAAAATGCAATACTTCTTTTAAATATTCTGGTTTTGATTTATCGTGTTACATTTATAACCATACTGTGATTATATAAGGTAATGTATATTATATTGAAGCAGTTATTATACTCAAAACAGTACATCGAGTTAGTGTATAAATCAATGCATCAATAATTACCTTTGTTTTATTAGGAGTAAGATTTTAAAATGTGTATGTGCAGCTAACATGAGTAGCAAGTCTACATACAACTTTATAGATGTGTATGTGCAGCTAACATGAGTAGCAAGTCTACATACAACTTTATAGATGTGTATGTGCAGCTAACATGAGTAGCAAGTCATCATACAACTTTATAGATGTGTATGTGCAGCTAACATGAGTAGCAAGTCTACATACAACTTTATAGATGTGTATGTGCAGCTAACATGAGTAGCAAGTCATCATACAACTTTATAGATGTGTATGTGCAGCTAACATGATTAGCAAGTCTACATACAATTTTATAGATGTGTATGTGCAGCTAACATGAGTAGCAAGTCTACATACAACTTTATAGATGTGTATGTGCAGCTAACATGAGTAGCAAGTCTACATACAACTTTATAGATGTGTATGTGCAGCTAACATGAGTAGCAAGTCATCATACAACTTTATAGATGTGTATGTGCAGCTAACATGAGTAGCAAGTCATCATACAACTTTATAGATGTGTATGTGCAGCTAACATGAGTAGCAAGTCATCATACAACTTTATAGATGTGTATGTGCAGCTAACATGAGTAGCAAGTCATCATACAACTTTATAGATGTGTATGTGCAGCTAACATGAGTAGCAAGTCATCATACAACTTTATAGATGTGTATGTGCAGCTAACATGAGTAGCAAGTCTACATACAACTTTATAGATGTGTATGTGCAGCTAACATGAGTAGCAAGTCATCATACAACTTTATAGATGTGTATGTGCAGCTAATATGAGTAGCAAGTCTACATACAACTTTATAGATGTGTATGTGCAGCTAACATGAGTAGCAAGTCTACATACAACTTTATAGGCATGTTTGTTATAGCGTACATAAATGTTCCTACATAAAGTTTATAACTTTGAGGTCAATGTTGATCTACAATATCTGGTTATAATGAATAAGAAAAAACAAGCTGAAACTAACAGATCATTATACAATAAAATTGAGAATGGAAATGGGGAATGTGCCAAAGAGACAACAACCCGACCATAGAAAAAAACAACAGCAGAAGGTCACCCTTTATGTTTTATTTTATTTAGTATTTACATATACATATGTGTTATCAATAGACGTTTTAAGCAAGTAACAATAAACAAATATACATATGTGTGATAAGAAAATATAAGAATATATCTATAGTATGTATTTCAGTAGAATATCTTAAATATTTCGTTAACGTGAAGGTATGGAAGATGAAACAATACCAGAGCGTGTAGATGATTTGACGAAAAGCTTACTTAAACCAAGGCACAACAGATACCCTAGGCTGGTTCTCTCTATCATTGGTGATTCAAGCAGCTTTGTACCCAAACCATGGCTAACACCTGTTTTTCAGTTAGGTTTAATTGAGACAGCTAAAGGGGCAAAAGGTACTCAAAATAAAACAACTATTCATTAATCCATGTGACAGACATGTGTAAGGGGTGAAATTCAATAAGAAAATATATTAGCATACTTTGATTCATCCAATGGGCTGACAAAGGTTATGACCCTTAAACTCATCCAATTATCTTCTGAAATCAAAGACAACCACACGTTGATTATTTTTTTTGTACAATAGGTTCGGAAATGGATAGAATTAGAGAAATAAAAATATCAGTAACGATGCTTTTTATGATTAATATATAAATATAAACGCAGCAAAACTAAAAAATATGTTAATCGTGTGATAAGTCATGCATTTCGTTAAATATAAGCTGCTGGTCACAATATGAAGTTTTTCCCGTAGAATAAGCGTAGCGAACGAGTTCAAAAAGACGCACATTTCGACAGTTTTTTTTTTATGATTTAAACTCATTAACATGAAAACGAGTACATGGACGCCTCTTTAATAAAATGGCATAAGGTTTGATTACGTATGAAGATTATTTGTACCAATTTTAAGGAAAAAATCAACAATGATTTATTTTTAAATTTGATAAAATATTTAATGTAAATAAAACGAAATAACTCTCTGATGCTGCTTCGTTTTGTTTCCATTCATATAAATATCGTTTACTAACAGTGCCCGGAAAGATGAATAAAATCGATACAAACTTGATTTTCTTATCTTGCTATTTCTCCATTTTGAATCAATAAACATCGAGTTTTAATAAGACCCGGTGTGTGAGTCTAAGACATGACACTCAAGACAAAATTGTCCTTTTTAGATTGCTTAATCATGTACAAGGGATCTGAAGAAAAAGTTAGTACTTTGGTTTGGGAGGCAGTGGACGATTTCAGTGTTGTAAATAATCAGAAACACAACTCTCAATCCACTGAAAATGAGGATAATTTCATTAATCTGATTGGTTTAAGGCCAGGTGAAAACGCCATAGTTGTAAGTAACTTTATTTCAAGCAGGTTCTTAAATGTATTGAAAAATTGAAAGATGTCAAAACTATAGTATTCATTATATATTATTGCTTCATCATATTCACGTTCGAAATGTTTATGTCTCATCAGTGCTCTTCTGCTTCAAGCGGATAATAAAAACTGATGTTTTTAAGAGAATATTAATATAAAATCATATGTATTCGAAAGGAATGAATATATTTTCGTGATTTAGAAAGCACCCACTTAGTAATACCTGTCATTCTAGCAGAATTCGAATTCCGCCATGCAAGTACGTGTAGGCTAAGACTGGTCTATTATTTCGATAGATCAAAAGCTTTCTATCAACAATAATAACTATTTTAAAATGTGTTGATGCTCAATAATGTTGCGTATTTGTTTTTTCTGTTTTTTTTTAACCCATAAAGTTTTATATTTTCTTCCCGGAATTTGACATTTGAAATCATCAATTATTTATGCGTCAAATTATGCCAATGCATTTTTCATGTTGCAGCCTTGGTGTCTTTAAAGAGTGCATCCACTACAATGTTTCCTTAAGATTCTTTTTTTTTCAGAACAAAAACATAAATGGTAAATCTGTTGCAGAGAAGTATTATGCAATGGGAGATATGAAACAAAAGGAATACATGCAGTATCATGCAGACACCCTACAAAGCATTGCAAAGCAGTATGTTCCATTCGTTGAACTTGGGGAGGAATTAAGTAAGTTACATCGTTGTCATTTTATCATAGTTGATACCAACGGTGTGTACATTCTAAGGGACATTCTGAGGAGTAAGTGTGGTTATTAAGTTTATCTTGTTTTAATTTAAAAAAGATGAAACACGGGCAATTTTAGATAAATTGAATAAAGGCAAAAAATCCTAACACATATGGCTTTCAATAATTAACAAAATACCGTACACTAAGATATAAAAGATGGCCAGATGAGGAGCAATTGAAAAATGATATCTAACTGCTTGATTACTATTAGACATGTTACGGAAAGGTATATTCTCGACGCTGAGGTAAACAAATTAGACTTTAAATTTGGGGACGGTGTCAAAACATTGATTATAGATTTAAATAGGTAAATTTTAAATCCTGTGCGTCTTGGTTCAAATTGCTTTTGTGATATCATTGCTGGCTAAAACCTGGCATAAAACATAAAAGGTGTACGCACGTAGGAGTGGTTGGTCTAGAAAAAGGGGGGCTGGGGTTATACAAGTTCATTCAATTCTAGATTGATAATCATATATTATACATAGTCAGCAAGTTAAATTTTAGGATTTTTTTGGCCAAGTTACTCATTCTGCCTTTTTTCAACTCAAAACTCCCGTCCTGCCTTTTTTCAAATTAAATCCTAGCCCCTCCCCCTCCTTCTCCCTGAAAAAAAAACACACCTTGTACCTCCGTAGGGTAGTGGTACCCATCCAACAGATTTAATTTAAAAAAAAAACATATTTGTTTTAGAAAAACTCCTAGCAGGAAAGACCCATCGGTTATCTTATGAAACGGTTGGCGAATTTCCACAAATGTTTCAGGAATTTATGAAATACAAAATATTTGCATAACGTGGTTTTAAGATATAAATGTAAGGGCTCTCCAAAGAATTCACACACGTGTGTACCCCGTGTCTCCGTTGCCCCGCACTTCTACTGCATTAACATGAACGTCCCCCATTTTTTGCAGTATTATTATAGTTTCTTAATACTATAGTGGAAATTATTTATATCTATTGCGTATATGTCTTATCGTATAAATGTTATTGATTATTCGTTCCATACGGAATTGCCTGCGAAAGGATCAATGCAGTTTTTAAATAAAATCCTATGTATACACAGGTAATCTCTTTGGTGTTGTGACACAGTCCCCACATTTAAAGTGTAATTTGTCAACCTCAGCGTCGTGAATATACCCTTTCGTAACATGTCTACTTAAACTCTAACCGAAGAACAATAACGCATAACTTTGGTCCTCATTAAAGGCTTCATCTGTTTGAGCGAGTCCACGTCTCATACACTTAGTGTAATACTATCGATATCACTTTTCAAATTAATATAAGGATGCATATCGGGTACAATCGAAAGGTTTCAAACAAACATTAAGCTCAAAAGTAAAAAAGAACTAAAGATAAAAGTAAACATAGTTTCTAGCTTCATTAAGTTTAACATAATTGTGCATCGAATACTTGATCGATGTCAGTCTCAAATGATAATAGACCAATATAAAATACAAAGTAGTTTGTGCAATTTTGGAACTGAGCGAATGTTTTAATAAAAAAAACCACAGAACCTTGGTGATTTCAATACATAATATAGAACTAAACAAATGAACACGTATCTTTTACATTTATTTCCTCTGGGTTTATTCTCGAGGTAATTCGTCTTCTCTTCTTTTAAAACCAAATTAGTGACCTTTATTTTTAAACATAGTGTCAATGTATTTTCAATTCTTACGCATCTTATCAACGAGGAGTTGCAATCCTGTTTAAAAATAATTTTGAATATAAAATACACTAAGTTAAAAAAGATGAGGATGGCAATTTGTTGGGATTGGATATAAATATTAAAGAAAAGAGATTTACTCTGATAAATGTGTCCGGGCCGAATATTGATACTCCTTGCTTCTATGACAAACTAACAGAAATCATAGACTAATTTGATAATCAATTTTGTCTGATTTGTAAGGGACTTTAATCTTGTTCAGAATTTGACCTAGATACCCATAACTATAAACATATAAATAATCCAAATCAAGGGATAAAGTTTTAGAAATTATAAAATATAAGACTCTTGTAGATCCATTAAGAGAGAGATACCCTGATCTTAAACGATTTACATGGAGAAAAAAATCCATTCAAACAATCACGGTTAGATTTCCTTTTGATCTCTGAAAGTCTTATAGATGACATATGTGATATAAACATTGGCAATAGCTACAGATCAGACCATTCACCAGTAATTCTGTCTTTAAAAATGAATGAGTTTATAAAAGGCACGGGTCTCTGGAAATTCAACAACTCTCTCCTTTAAGATAATGAATATGTAAAATTTAAAAAAAAAAACAATTATTAGCACATTTGAACAATATGCAGTGCTAGCTTATAGTAGAGATGCTTTAAACAGTATTATTGATGATTTTGATATACAATTTACAATCAGTGATCAATAATTATTTTTTGAAACACTTTTCAATGAGATCAGAGGTAAGACTATTTCTTATTCGACAAATATAAAACGGAAAGGGTAAAACAGGGAAAAACATTACAGAAGAAATACAAAAACTAGAACTAAACACAATCACTGAGGAAAATATAAATGTAATAGAGATTAAAAATGTGAACTTAGAATTTTGCGACAAAACAAGATTAAATGTCAATATGTTAGGTCAAGAACCCAGTGGATTGAAGAAGGAGAGAGACCAACTAATTATTTTTGAAACCTAGAAACCCAAAATTTTATAAATAAAACTATTAAAAAAATTGTTATTAATGATAACACTGTAGTAGAAAATCAAAAAGAAATATTAACGCAAACAAAATCATTTTTATGAGAAGCTTAAAGTTTGCAGAAGACAAGAGTGTTTAAAAGATGTCAATCTATCAGGGGAATTACCATTTCAAACACTTAAATTTAAAGATAATGAAAAAGATTCTTTAGAAGGTAATATTACCTTTAGTGAGCTAACACAAGCATTGAAAAGGATGAAAAATAATAAAAGCCCTGGTTCAGATGGCTTCACAGCAGAATTTTTTAAAGTTTTTTGGGTATATATTGGAAAATTTGTCTTCAGGTCAATAAATGATGCATATGAAATAGGGCAAATGTCTGTCACACAGAAGCAGGGAGTAATCACATGTATCCAAAGGAAGGTTAATCAAGACAGTTTTTAAAAAAAATGGCGTCCAGTTACCCTTTTAAACTCAACTTATAAATTAGCATCTAGCTGTATAGCAGAGAGAATAAAGTCAGTTCTTAATAAACTAAAACATTCTGACCAAACAGGCTTTATTCCGGGAAGAAAATGACATCCCTGGTATATTACTCTTGATTGATTTTGAAAAAGTATTCGACTCTATCTCCTGGTCATTTTTAATTTGAGACACTTAAATATTCTAATTTTGGAGAATTCATCATGAAGGTTGCATTTCTGTAAATATTGACAATGCAATTTCCCATAGGAACTCCGTTTACGACTAAAACTGTACCACTTTTACTATGAAGTTTTGAAAAAAATCTTATCCTAGAATTGAAAGTTCATATGCACCACAATTTTTTTCAAAGGTCATAATATAGGGCTGTGCGGCATATTTTCAACGTTTATATGCCCTGAACTTCTCAGAGTTTAAACTTACACTAATTTTCTTAACTACTCCTACCTCGAATGAAAGGTTACCACAGATTTCAATGTAAACAATATGCACGTGTTTATTTACTGGTAACATTCCCAAGTTCTGTCTCTGCGATATGGAACACAGAGAGCATAACTGGGAACCAGTATGTAAACAAAATTAATTTTCTATGAATATTCAATTACTCCCCAAAAGAGGCGCTCCCCAAAAGAGGCGTGTTTTGAGAAACAGCTGTATTTACAAAGTGCAACCTGAACTGGATAACAACATTTTATAATAATATTTCTTTTACAGTAACTCAAAATTGTTGTCTGTCAGATTTTTTTCATGGGTAAAGAGGCTGTAGACAAGGAGATCCTTTGTCTCCTTACCTTATGTGCAGAAAATTTATACTTAGCATTTTAGTCTGAAATAGTAATGATATTAAGGGTATTACGATAGATGATACAGAGTTTATATTGTCTCAATATGCTGATGATACATCACTTATTTTAGATGGATCTCCTTCTTCTTTAGATGCATCCCTCCGTATCTTACAATTCTATGCTGAGATATCAGGACTGAAAATTAACTTAGATAAAACAAATGTTATATGGATAGGAAGTAAAAAAACATAGTCAAGATAAAATATGCGTAAAGTGGGGATTGAAATGGGGTTCCAGTACCTTCAAATTATTGGGTATCACTTTTTGTGTTGATTTGAATAGAATGTTAAATCTAAATTATGCTCCTCGAATTCAAGAAATAGAAAGTTTTATACAAAAATGGTCAAAACACTCGCTTACTCCGTTTGGTGAAATAACTATTATTAAATCTTTAATTATAGATATAAAAAAAAATGAATCATCTGTTTTATCCATCCCAAGTCCAGATGAAAATGTACTACGACAACTCAATAGTAAAATTTATGCTTTCATTTGGGATGGTAAACCCGACAAGGTAAATCGGGAGCTCTTATGTCAAGAATACTGCAGAGGTGGTTTAAAAATGATTAATTTGAGAAATTTTATACAAGGACTAAATTTGACCTGGGCGAGAAGATTATTTAATTCAAATTCAAAGTGGATCAAATTATAAATTTTACAGAGTTGGCTTATTTTTGGAACAACTAAAAAAATAGAATTATAACGTTTTTTGGAAAGAAGTTATTTAAGCCTGGAAAAACATGTCGAGATTCCGACATCCTCGCTATTTTGAGGAAGTCATATCTTCATCTATATGGAATAATGAGAACATTAAAATTGAAAACGTCAGTGTTGTTGTTTTTTTTTTTATAGAAGTTGGGCAAACAACGGGGGGTATGGACTGTGAATGACCTTAAGGATGAGCAAGGAAATAAGTTGTCTTATCAAGATTTTGAACAGCTATATAATTTTAAACCCACATTTTTACAATTTTATAGTATTAAAGTAGCATTAAAAAATGGTTACAATCTATGGAAATCAACACTGAAAGGGAAAAACAACAACAAGCTTTGTTACCTTTTCAATATTAACATTTTTTTCAAGTCAAACAAAGGTTCAAAAGACATGTATAATATATTAAATCAAGGTGCGATACCATCTGTAATAGCAGCTGAGCGAAATTGGGAGGGTATATTGAATAACGTTGTAGGGGATTGGAAAAATCCATAACTGTGTCACTAAAATTTCATAAAAAAACAAGCTATGTTGGTTTCAATACCGAATTATTCACCGTATTTTAGGTACTAATACTTTACTTTTAAAGATGAACCGTGTACAGTGTAATTAATGTACATTTTGCAAGGAAGAATCATATTGTAGCAGACATTTGGCACCATTTGAATGCCTGGATTTTTAAACAACACATATTGAAATTCCACTAATTTAATGCAGATATAGTCATGTTTGGTCTTTATGATAACTATAAACTAAATTTTATAAAAAAAATAAAGTCATTTTACTAGTAAAGTATTTTATATACAGATCAAAGATGCAAGAGGAAAAACCTCATACAGAGGGACTTAAAAACTATATCAAAGAAAATTTAATTTTAGAAAACATATTTCCTCAAAAAATATGAGTGTGAAAGATTATAACATGTACTGGAACCCCTGGGACAAAGTCATTAATTAATTTAATAGTGAATTATTATGTATAGATGTGCTTGAAAAGTAATTTCCCTTATCACTATATATTTTTTAAATGAAAATGTTATACTTCATCCATATTCCGTTATATCATATCGTACTATTAGTATAATTTTTGTTTACTCTTATTTTTCTAGCTTGCTTTATTATGTGCCACTATAGATAATTTATGTAAATGCCTATTACAATGTAATCCATGATGAATAATGAAAAAAACCCACCTCAAACTATTAAAGGTAGTCAGCCGTTCGAAAAAAAAAAGGATCGAATAACCCTTTAAATACCTACACGTAAATTCTTCGAACACGTTTATTTTGTTTTAAAAGATGTTATAAAATCACTTTAATTTTATAATTTATAACAGACTGTATTTTCAGCAATGAAAGTACCTGTTCTGGTTATTGTGGCGGAAGGTGACTTAAATACCATAGAACATGTGGTTAAAGTACTTGAACGAGATATTCCCGTCTTGATCTTAAAGGGTTCTGGAAAAGCAGCTGATCTCATTGCTGAATGCATGGAAGAGTAAGAATGTCAATAAATATAAGTAAATAAAATTACTCAATTGTATTGAACAATTATATATTACAAAAAACCTAAAGATTCTAGAAACGTTAGACAAGAGCATGAAGTATTTTATATTTCGCATCAAAAAATGGTATTTGAAAATGTTACTCTTAAGATATATGTTCTAATATTGAAAAATCTTAAATAATCAATAAGGAATTGATTTTATATAGTGAATTGCTGGTCTTACCACTTGGAAGCGATTTCTGCTATACAATTGTGCTCATTAACCCGGTTTTTGTTTAATTTGCAATTTCCCAATCCACTATAAATAAATATGTTTAAACTAAATAAACTAACAACATATGCATTCAGTCGTACAATGTATATTTCAGTAAATATGTGTTATTTGACACAATGATAGAAAACTTATTGAAACAATATAAGAATTTAATGATTTTTCATATGGTTTACAAAGTGACGATTGTGGAGCGTACTTTAAAATGGTTAACGGTTAATGGTTAATAAGTCTTATGTAGACGAAACGCGCGTCTGGCGTATAAAATAATAATACTGGTACCTAGATAACTATCAACAAATTTTACACAATATAAAAGTCTTTGGTAGTACCATGTGGTATATGGACACATAGATTAAATTAAATTGCAGACATACTGCTAATATGTAAATTTTCTTTTTGATTTTCACATTGAAGTGTGTAACAATCTGAGAAATTTATTATTCAGTGTAGAGTCAATTGAAGCCAAGGCACCCTTATTGTTTGGGATATACTTCCGCGAACCAGATTTTAAGGAACTTACGAGTAACATGAAAGAAATTGAAAAACATAAGCACTTTGTAAGTTATTTTAATCATAGATATGGTAAAAATAACGGAAATAACACCTACCGAATGCAGTTTCAATTCTAGAGAAAAACTCATACCATTGGGATGTAAGGATAACACCGCCTGCACTGTGTCTAGCAATCTAGACCATATAAACTATACGGCTATCTACATATAGCTAGAACTAATGATTCAGCTTTCGTTGGCTATTGCTACTTTTCGTCGTCAGTATTGTCAGTATAGTTGTTAATTACTGTGTCATTTTGGTCTCTTGTGGAGAGTTGTAACATTGGCAATCATACCATATCTTTTTTTATATTATAGAGTTGTAACATAGTACATGATATTTAAGGCATGGTATTTAAATCGATTGCAAATAAACTAAATATCTTTCCTAAAGGATCGTCAGATACAGTCAAAGAAATATTTTACGTCTGACATATTCATTGCATCACCAGTGAATATGATACACGGCTGAAAACACATATTATATTTAATTATGAGCACAGCAATGTTAGGCAACTGTTTCCTTTTCCCTCGCCGGGGTTCGAACTCGTGCTACAAGGATATCGAGACAACACCGTATGCCCTTTGTTAAGAGCTCATTATATAAAAATCATGATATTCTACCGAAATAATTCAAAGTTTAGTAACCATGTTAAAAACATCTATCTCACTGAACTTGAAATAAAGTATACAACGAATACAGTTAAAAAATCAGATGTGTTATGATTAAAAAGAAGAAAACTAGTTAACTCTGCCTCATATATTGACTTACTGCAACAATTAGGAATTTACAATGAGGGTCGGTTGAGAACAAAACTTAACGACACAAGAAAACATTTCTGCTTACAAATATAAACTATTCATTTCTAAGTAGCTACAGTCCAACCGAGCCTGTATATATATATGGAATATATTTCTCCCAGTTAATTTGATATTTTAGTGCTGTCGTGTCAAATCATGATTTCCGTGATTGATGGTTGCTGCTAACAGTGCACAAGGTAGCTAATTAAGCAAGAGTTCCAACTGATGCAGTTAGAATCATTGTTTCAGCAATTTTACGGACGCCATAATGATTTGGTTGACCGTTATGGAGCTTCACAGATGACGACGGATACTTTCCTATTGTCGTATCCACATTCCCGTTCTCTTTTTCTTGGAATTGACCTGCTGTATAAGACTATAATCGGGGTTTTCACTTACATGAGAAACAAGACGGATGCCACATAATTTGCTTACCGTTCCGAAGCACTTGAGATTGTCCCGATTTTAAACGGGGTTCATGTTAGTCAGTCTTTTGTTTTGTATGTTATGTTTTGTGTACTGTTGCTTCTGGTTGATCTTTTCTCGAGACACTGGCACGAAAATACTACTATGTAAGTTTCCTCTGCATCACGGATACCATTTTTCTTCACTGAGCATTTAAAGGATCATTAAGAATGCAGTTTATGTTCGACAGTTAAAAATTAGTAATTTTAGTTTAAAATTAACGCCGACGTTTTTTTTTATATAACAAGACATTTTCTAATTCCCGGTCTGTTTTGATTTTCCTGATCTCAGAATGTTTCCAATATCACTCCGATGTTCATACCCCTTTCAAAAACTGTAAACAGTAGTCTGTTTGATGACTGTCAATTTGACAATATCAATTTTTCTGTAGAATGCATAAATTAATGCACCATTCGAATGATATAATCATATGTCAGTTCTTTTCCCTTACAACTCATTTTGTTAACAATTATAACAGAGAAAGAAATACTGAGAACAATACGAAGACATTAATGATATGAGGAGTGAATAAAAATGAAACCGCCACTTTATAGATGATACAATGGCAGCTCATTTGTTTGAAATGACAGCGTCCGCCCATATTATACTATACGCTATAATAAATCGATGTTAATTTGCTTAGATCATCTGGTTTTCCAATTATGTTTGAAACTTTTAAAATGTTCAATTAAACCATTGGAATGATGGAAAACAAAATGATTTTTTATTGAATTTCTAAACCAATATTAATTTTTAGGTCAACATACTGGATATAAACCAACACGACGAAACAGAGTTTTCAGATGCCGTTGTCAATTCAATTATAAGAGCATGGGCACAAGGTAGAAAGAAAGAAGATGAGAGACCTGTAAAATCTGCTAATCCTAAGTCAAGGAACAATCCATATATAATCAAGACCGATAAAGATGAAAAATACGAACTTCTAGGTAAGATTTCGTACGAGAGATAGGAAATTCTGTGAACAAGATTATATAATATTTATTATCTTAATGGTTTTAATTGTCTGCCAGCTTAGATGATGTTTGTATCATCCGCTGCTTGTCTTTACTAACTGAGGTCGAGTGTGATATCACTAAATTATACTTTTTATCGAGTCGGTCATTGCTATCATGTTGGCTGCCAAAAGTGGAACAGGATAAGATTAGACTTTCAGAGAACAATGTAATCACCTCAGGTTTTTATATGGGTTCGTTTTGTCCAATGTTTAGATTTCTATGTAACGTCTTACAAATTACCTTTTGTCCTAGCTGGCAATGGTTTAGTCGGCTCATGAGCTTTTATAGTTCTTTTTGTACCATCCTACTCATTATTAAATTCTCTCTCTTTCTCCTAAAATGATTCTAAAATGATTAACAAAGTTTCCACACAAGTTTTGTTTCTTGTGTTCTCGTGTATCCCTAAGCATGGTTTCTTTTATTGAACGATTGGTGGCTAACGACTTGAAAGGAAACAAGTAATGGGTACATCGGCTGATTAATGTTATTCTGATTGCATGACATTGTTTTTCCATTCATACTTCAAGTTGATAAAAGGCACCAAGTTTTACGTTGTACAACTTAGTTATTTTTAGATTAATTTACACGGCAAAGTCTAAATCTATTTCCTTAACATAAGTTTTCAAGTGCCAATAACATACCACAGTTGTAAAATCTTTTGTAGACCAAGAAATAGCATACACATATTCTGAAAGCATGGCAGTTCCTACAGTTGTATCTCCAAATGATTACGCAGGTAAAAAAAGTAACTGGAATAAATTAAATGGTGTACATCCGATGTTACCTTCATCTACGGTTACGACGAACAACATGAATGTTACTGGAGAAGTGAAAAAATTCATGGAAAGATACCAAAAATCGCTTACGCCTGCCTCTCTGCCATTATACTTCTACATTGCCTACCAGTTTATCCAAGAGAATTCTTTCAACGCTGAAAAAACACAGGTAAGTTTTGTTAAAAAATAATTTCTAAAATATTTCTATGTGGTTATTCCATGGAAACTCCAAAGTTTTTTTTCAACAATTTCTCATGTTTGCAACAATGATTAAGTCTATGCTATTATGAGGACCAATAATTATCAAAGGTACCAGGATTATAATTTGATACGCTAGACGCGCTTTTCGTCTACATACGATTCACCAGTGACGCTCACATCAAAATCTATACTATCAAACGAGAAGACCTCATTTTGTGTGTCGCTTCTCTTCCTTCCACGATAAATTAATCACCATGCTTCTGTGTTCTATAGGTAACATGCATAGTCGCATTTGTCATCCATTCTTATGATTATTCATATTGGGTTATTTTTGGAGAAAAACGACAAAAAAGGTGTCATACCACCAATTACTCTCTCAAATAGTGAAAGTAGGCCTACTCGGACTAAAAATAGTGCATTTGATGTCATTGTTTACTTAAACTAACCAACAAAATTAGCAGAAATGAAACTGTTGGTGAAAGAGAAATATGTTAGGACCATTTTGAGCTGAACTTTACTTGTTTATGAGTTTCCATTCAAAATTGAGGATTAATGCACTCCAGAGTATACTAATTTAAGATTTCCAGAAAACCAGGGGTTATTTTTAGTGGTACCTCTATTCGGAAGACCTTTTCTTTTTTATATGATTTTAAACATCTGTTGATAATTGGCATGTAGAAAGCTGATACATGTACGATTCAGGATATACCTGGTTTCTATGAAGTTAAACTTAAGGTAAAATATTTAGAAAGCTGTGAAAATTGTTAAATTTGGTTGAACAGATAGGGACTTTTAATTGGTGGTATGACACAAAAGGAGTCCGGATATTAATTCCGTCAGACTGACTTTTAGTCATATATAAGACTTCCGGTTAAAACATACACAAGTACAACCAATCGTACGATAGATAACAAAAATGAAAAATAAATAAGCCAATCAGAGCGTTCTCCATATCATGGTGTTTAGATCGCAAAAACCACTACTATTATACCTCCTTAGAGAGGATTATTGTTCGCGTTTATCTACATGTAAACTACGATTATACTTATTTAATATATAGAGACTCTCTGTACTCTGTCTACTGTTTTCTTTGAAATGTTTACTATTTAAGGGGGCATACCAGTTGCATATAAATTAAAATAAGTAAAACATGTGGAAACAAGAATGTGTCCATAGTACACGGATGTCACATCGGCACTATATTTACTAAGTTTCGAGTTGATTGGACTTCAACTTCATCAAAAACTACCTCTACCAAAAACTTAAACCTGAAGCGGGACAGACGGACGGACGAACGAACGAATAAACGCACGGATGCACAGACTAGAGTCTCATTAACATGCCAATGTTAGGATATAGGCATACAAAATAGGGCACACAAATTTATTGTTGAAAGTGAAAGTATACGGCATACAAATTTATTGTTGAAAGTGAAAGTACAGTGGAGATCACTTCTGACCTCTCATAAAATCTGTCAGGAGAACTGTTCTAGAACAGTACGTAGAACTGTCAGCCTGACACCTTTTAGTCAGTTCTAGGTTAAAACTGTTCTAGCTAGAACTGATTTGGTCAGTTCTACCTAGAACTGATTTGGACAGTTCTACCTAGAACTGATCCTGACAGTTCTACCCTAGAACAGTTTAAGACAGTTCTAGCTAGAACTGACCAATATTTGGTCAGTTCTACTTCTAGAACAGTTCTACGGTTAGAATTGATTTCTAATTCTACGGCTAGAATTGATTTTTATAAATTCTACGGCCAGAATTGATTTATAAGTTCTACGGCTAAAATTGATTTATAAATTCTGCGGCTAAAATTGATTTATAAATTCTACGTCTAGAGTTGATTTATAAGTTTTAAGAACTCTTTGCCTTAATATAAAGGCTTGGGTAAAAAAGCGATTTAAATTATATAGAGTTTTACTATTTTGCCGGTTTTATTTCAGATTTATAATCGGCAAGAGAACATGTTTAACCTGTTAACCACGCCATATTCTGCATGTATGTGCCTGTTCCAAGTCAGGAGCATGTAATTCTGTGATTTTCTTTTGTTGATGTGTCACATAAATTATTTTTTTTCTTCCATTTTTTGTACATTTCATTTTTTGTACATAAATTAGGCCGTTAGTATTAGGGGGGGGGGGGGCATTATTATTTGAATTGTTTTACATTTGTTATTCCGGGAGTCAGAATGGCTCGTTATCACATAACAAAATTACCGGACCTCATTAACCAATATAATATCAGTTTTGAATTTCATTCTATCAGTAGTTTTCATACTTCAGACTGAGTCGTGTAATAAAATCTTTTGACTGCATCAACCAAAACTTACCCTATTTGCTTTTTATTATGTAAATCTATATATATAGCTGCAATATTGGAAATCAGTGACCACAAATTTTTTCTCTCGCATCAATTGAGGGTGCCAGCATTTTCTATTTTTATTCAAAATATCGCATCAGAAACAAATATCAGTAGTTTTCATACCTCAGACTGACTCATGTAACAAAATTATTTGTCTGCATCAATCAAAACTGACCATATTTGACAGCATCAACCAAAACTGACCATATTTGACCACATCAACCAAAAACTGACCATATTTGCACTTTTTTATGCAACCCTTATAGTCACATAATAAATCTGTAATAGTTTTATGTAAGGATGAAGTGTATAATCATGATAATACAAATGATCTATATTATAGGGTTATTGCATGAATATTGGGGAATATTGTTCCGAGTAGAATTTTATATTGCACGAGCTTATATTTTTATAGCAGGATGGATTGTTTAATATAAATGAAAGCAATATTGGAAAACAAAATTATGCTCGCATCAGTTTATAGTGCCAGCATGTCCTCTTTTTAATCAAAATTTTGAATCGTAAACTAATTTCAGTAGTTTTGATATCTCAGACTGACTCATGGATATAACAAAATTATTTGTCCGCATCACCCAAAACCATGAAAACTGACCATATTTATAGCTTACTATAAGTATGGGCTTTGCTCATTGTTGAAGGCTGTACGGTGACCTATAGTTTTTAATGTCTGTGTCATTTTGGTCTTTTGCGGATAGTTGTCTCATTGGCAATCATACCGCATCTTCTTTTTTATATAACATGCAAGACCATGTTTTGCCCTTGTTGGAGTCCGGCAAGACGACTATTCAACAGGGCTAAGCATTATCATTCTGATGGAATAGCCATCCTATTTAAACGGTAAACGCTATGTTTTTCCAAACATTTATTCTCACCGAATGTATTCTTCTAAATAAAACGAAAATATGTTGCACGACGTTTGGTGTTCGTGAGACAATCGTGCGACTGTATCACGAGTGTCTTGAGACAGTCGTGCGACGATTGTTTGATTAAGGTGGTATGGGTGTCTTCCTCCATCTTGGATTGTAAAAAACAGAGAATCAAAGGTCCAGATTTTCCATCAAGTTAGCAAAATTTGATGCAGGAATGCAGATGTTTAATGTACATTTTCATTTAAAAGTACCAATTTATAAGAATATAACTTCTAAATTTGATATTTTTGCAAATGTTAATTATTTTTGGTTGTTTTTATTTTATTTTTTTAAATTTGGAATTTTAAGGGGAGGTAACTCTAAAAAAGTGCATTTTCTGAAGGATTCTGTATGGAATTTTCCTATTTTGTATTTTAGCCGGAAAAAACGTACGGTGACCCTATCTTTTCTTTGATATTCTCAAAGCAATGTCTGAAAGCTATCTTTTCCTGAAGTATTTAACAATTCTATCATTTTGTTTAGTTTCTAATCACAAAATGGTGTTTTTTCCTGTATAATCCATACAAAATGTGTCATTTTGTCCCGTCCTGTAGCTTGAGAAAATGCGCGGTGACCTATCATTTTTATTATCTTTTTCAACATATATCAATAGATACAACGTTTTGGCAAAGTATGAACAAATTCTATCATTTTTATTTTAGACTCCCATACCACCTTAAAATAGTTTATGTTGATACCCACGACAATGTGTTAATCGCACGACAGTCGCACGACGGTTGTAAGACACTTTTACGACAGCCACAAGACAGTGACACGACAAAAAATCGTAGAGCCAAAAAAGGCACATGTCCAATTTTCGTCCTACGACAACCGACATCGCCACGATGCTCAAAATATCGTACGACGACCACAGATGACACGCGATTTGACCAAACTCCATGTCGTGGCGTTGCATAGGTGTGTTGTGGGTTCGTTGTGACCAGAGATAGGACTTTCACAACTAATTGCAAAAACATTTCTGTAAATTCTTGAAGTAAGCCAGCTGTTAACCGTTTAAACCATTTTTTTTTAAATTTTAATGTGGCATTGACCATTTAGCAATTAATGCAACTCACATGGAATTTTGATGTTGTATTACAATACTGAGAATTTAGGATTCGCTGGTATTTTGAATCTGAATAGTTATATCAGTCTTTGATTTTTTTGTTTACTAACTTGGTTTGTTTTATTTTAGATTCCACTTCATCATAAAAGCACCTCCAGTATATTCTATCTTTTTTTTTTGTTGGCTTGTTTACTGCTTAAACTTTATTATAAAAAAGGTAATAGTGTATGCTCATATTTGTTTTTTATAATATTGCTATTGTGTCTTCAATAGAACTTTGAAATTCTTCTGAAACAAGCAATTATAGCTGACAGAGTTGACTATGTTAAGGTTCTGCTTCAAGAAGAGAAAGTAGAATTTGACAGAAAACAGTTTCCAGATATATATCACCAGGTAATTATGAAATTGAGAAATAAAATGCCTTCTCAAAAAAAAAAATGGACGTTCTTTGGATTAAAAACTATTCAAATGAGTTGTATAATCGAATTATTTCCAGAATAATATGTACAGACAAACTAGAATTTCGTCTTTAATTTACAAAGGTAATGATGTCACCATAGGGATACCAATAACCATACGATATTTTGAAAAAAGTTCTTTTCATGTCTGGTAAGGGCTTTTATATGTATTTATAAGTTTAATTATTAATAAGGCAATTGCATAAACTACAAGGGACACAGTTACATTCAGATTTACAGAATGTTTCTACATGTCATTCCAATTTGATTTGAAGATTTTTACCCTTTGGAAACCAGAGTAAAGCAACGAAAAAAGTTCATGGATTGTGTAAAATTTAAGTTACTTTGTGGAAACGTCAGTAAGGCGGACGTTACTTATATTGAGAAAAGTTGAATTATTGTAATTTGTCTATAACTCATTCGGTGTTTAAAAAATGCTATAGATTCATGAAAAATAATACATAAAAATAAACAAAATACGATTCTAAGATACTTCCGTTGCTGTTGATAATTATTCTATTGTTGACAATTTTCCACAGACTATCAAATGCGAGTGTAGTAGTAGAGATGGCGAAGGTGACTGTCAACACATGTGGTCAATACTTATGGTAAGTTATGTAGACTTGAAAAGTCATAAATGAATTGAGAGAAAACAAATCCAGGCTACAAAAAAAACCCCGAGAAACCACAAGAAGAAACAAATGAACAAAAGATACACTGAAGTGAAACAAAAACAAACGGCAACATGCATAGGAACGAACTATTTGATAGCAACTGCCATATTCCTGACTTGGTACAGGACATTTTACATGAAAGAAATGGTGGCTTGAACCTGGTATTATAGCTATCCAAACCTCCTCTTACATGACAAAGTTATTATTCTTTTTAGAAACGATCGCTTTTAAGGGATAATCTAAATGTAAATCAACTCGTATGTAACATGTGCACAATTTTTATAAAAGTTGTTATTCCTATTTCATTAAACTGTTATTCAATGTCAACATTTTAAATGTCCTTCGTACTTTGGATTTTAAATATTTTGGCCACGAGCATCACTGAAGAGACATGTATTGTCGAAATGCGCATCTGGTGCAAGAAATTGGTACCGTTAATTTTTTTTTATTAATGTCTACTGCATTTGCTTACTCTGGGCTATTGTTATATTTGTGTCCGTTCTCTCTGAAATTGTTGCTATTATTATTTACAAGTTATAATTATCAAACATTAAAATTTTGTTTTAAGAGTTTATATATTTTTTAATCTGTTATAGGGCTCATCTAGCTCTGTTACGGAACAACTTCTAGAAAGCAAAGAAGATGACAAAGAGGCAAAATGCCGGAAGTGTAGACAGGCAGGCAGGCAGCTGTGTCAAAAGTTTTTGCATTACCCTAAAAGTATGTTGTCAAAGCGGTTTGCAATTCAGCTTTTTTTATTTCACATGTGAAATTATCGGTTTTTATCTAACTGGGAAATCAATGTAATTCATTGCAACCAATGTAATAAATAAATCTATTATACTTCTAAAACATGTTTAGATAAAAAAAATCTCAAGCTAAAAAAACCTTCTAAAACAGAGTTTTGTCATTTAGAAGATAAATTAAACTGCTGCAAAAAATTACCTTAACGTTGTTTTAAATGTATCGCTTGAGTCTGAATGTTTTTTAGGGAGAGTTTAATGTTTTTATTGAACGTATTTAACCAGTTTTAATGAACTCGGTGACATGTTTCTGACATCTTCGTAATTATGCACGTTTTAGTTACGTTAAATATTTGACACATTTTGGGGACATCGAAACCTGAATGACTTACAAAATAGTCAAAAACCTCTACAGTTTCTAAATCATAGCACACAAAATAGGAAAATAGACGCAGTATCATAATTCTTCTTGTTGTCTTTTTCATCTGCATCAGATTAAAAAAATATAAATGTTTAGATCTCTAATTTTGATTGATTTTATTTTTGCTGCAAGAATCATACAATAAGGAAGACATGAAGAATGAAAGGAAAGATATCTACCAAGACCTTTTGATCTGGTCCTTGTTTGCTAACAGACAGGAACTAGCGACGCTATTCTGGGTGAAATGTGAAAATCAATTACGTAAGGTCGTTTTCATTTTTTAAGGTAGAAATCTTTAGTACAAGTACTTAAATCTGTATAAAATATTGTTCCGGCGAAAAGTCATCCAGTATTTTTACCAGTGGAATATTTTAAAAAAGATAGCCTTTGTTACAACAGAAATTTACATAACACAATATAACTAACCTTTTTTACGAATATCATAATTCTTCTCCTTTTGACGAAGTTGCATTGGATGGACAAAAAAGGAAAAAAATAAGATAACAAGGGACTCTTTAAAGCCATATTGAAACTTAAAACAACTTCATGGACAAAAGAAAAAAGATTTTCAATAAAAATTTCCATAGAAATGATAAAGCTAGACTAACAATTCATGAAACTGGATGTAAGGTAAGCAGTACTTGATCCATTTGTGACAATCCTTGTAATTAAGGAATTGACAATGAATCCTTTTATGTATATGTCAATGAGACAGCAACTAAACTAAACATTACACATATCCTGTTATTTTAAAAATCTTACAAAATTTTATCAAAAAAAAATTATGTTTTATGAAGAAAACAATGATAATTAAACACATTTTGTTTTTTGTATATTTGTAGTAACGGCAATATTGGCAAGTTGCGTATTAAAAAAAATGGCTGCACGAGCAAAGAGTGGAAAAGATCAGTTTTTGTACGATGTAATTAAAGAACATTCAAGGTAATTATTATATTATGAATATTGCATGGGATTATGGAATCATTTCTTTTCATTGGACACTATTTTCCGTGGATTTAGTGAGTTAAAGTATATAAGCGAATTTGATTGTTCAACAAAATGATAATTTTCGATAGGTTTATTTCAGAAGTTGACAAAACACAATAATTGTATATCTACGAAATGACAATGGTTTTTTTTCAATGCACGACATATCTATTGTTAGACAATCGTATAATGCTTGCACAGGATTCCAGTTTTTACCGTCGACACCTGTGAAACAGATATACCATAACAGTCAATCAACTCATGAGGGTGTTCGTAAAATGTTTGAAGGGAAAACTATTGAAGGGATAATTTCAACTTCCCCACTAGAAACTCTTGGTTTAAAAGCTGCATTGTAAACAGCAACCGTAATTCAAGTGAAGTTAAACGATCATGCTAGCTTCTTCCAAAATGAAACATTCGGGATATAGGACATTATTGGTAAAATTAGAGATCATACAAGTATTCCAGTATTTTAAGATCTATTACATCGAAAACATGTCACTTATAAGTTGAGACACAGCTGTATCGTATCGGTCAACCTATTCATGATGGTATCCGAACACCTTGTGTATTATTGGTTACTCAACCCTCCTAATGACTCTTTTGGAGCAGTAGTGTGGTGGAATCTACATTGATCTTCTTCTCTTCTTGTAGTTTTGGCTAAGTTTAAAATGAGTTTCGCTATCTTTTACCTGAATTATTAATAAATGTAACAATAATATACCGGTGTGTTGAAAAGTCATAAATCGATAAGATATATGAATATAATTTAATTCTGTATGTAACACGTCTCCTCATTGGCTGAAGGTTGTTGTTTATCAGCTCATAGACATAATTTTGTCATGTGACCGTGACGTAATTACCATTTTTCAATGATCAACTCCCTTACAAATGAGAATTTAAAATTAAATTATAAGGGATAAATTTAGTTTTTTCTGTCTATTTGAAATAACCTCAAAAATGTGGTGTACACTTATAAATAACCCGCTACTCGGATTATTCAATGTGCACCAAATTTTTTATATTTATTTCTGCACAGACAGAAAACAATATGACAGTTAATCGTGAACTAAATCAAAAGATTGTGCGCCTTTTTTTGCATTTAAAGTATGAAATAAGTTCAACGACCTCACATTTACCATTCAGTAAAGACGCAATAGAAATCTTGAAATAAACAGTACTTATTGGTCATTTGTTCAAAAGAAAAACTTGATATACCTCGTAGATTAATTTAAACTATTCAATTAATTGTCAAAATTGAGGTTAACAAAAACCCTTATGAAACATTTGAATTATAAAATTATAAAAATACTCTTTCAGTTGATCGTTAATTGGACATTTATATTAACATCAAAACCTCCCAAAAAAGAGGTAATTCAATAAAACATATTTTGCATCTTTTAATTGTGTTGTCAAATACAGTGTCAAATTCATTTTTGTATATAATATAGAATTTTCGCAAAACGAGCCTTAGACTTACAAACAAAACTTTACGCTGAAGACTCTGAAGTGGCAATGGATCTAATGTTAACAGAACAAAAAGTCTGGGACATCAAAGTCAGCCCATTAGAATGTGCATTTGACAACTCAATGCTTGATTTTATTGCACATACCTGTGCACAGAGACGTCTAAACAAAATATGGTACAAACAGATCGGAGCAAGTCTAGGTGATTTTTGGAAGGTTTGTCTTTTTAATATTTTGTAGTTATTATTTTGAAAGTTTTAATTTGTTCTACTCATATATAAATATTGAAACTATTGCAAACCATGGCCTACTATTAAAAAACAAGTAAATTGCATCTTTGCATATTGTAACAGATATCTGTTTAAGACCCTTTTAAAAAGAAAGTGTCATATAGTCAGCCTTAATGTTATAAGCATTAACATAACAAATATAGCCAGCTGAAGGACGCCTCCGGGTGCGGGAATTTCTCGCTACATTGAAGACCTGTTGGTGACCTTCTGCTGTTGCTTTTTTCTATGGTCGGGTTGTTGTCTCTTTGGCACATTCCCCATTTCCATTCTCAATTTTATTAAATCGAGAAAGTGATTTGATTTGATTTAATCTATCAGGTATATTACACGTATGAAAAGTTGAACAAATGTGTTTCCCTCGCTTAATTTTTATTGTATCTATTCTCTACTTTTGTTTTATCCTAGACTGGATTCTCCCTTTGATAATTCAGTTTAATAGTTAATGCCTGTCTAACTGTACTTTAGTTATTTTTTTTTTTATTCTTGGTAGAGATTTGATACTTGGGTCCTTAATAGACAAAACAAATATGAAATGTGACCTACACACGACAAACCTGTTTAGAGTGAGTGGAAAGGTTGTCGTTTTGTTAGACAAACCTTCTATAATCCGTTCTACAATGGTTTCGAATTTGATTTATGGCGATTTGAAAGGATACTTGTTTTGCAAAACACAATTTATGTTAAAAAGTAAAATCACAAAAATACTGAACTTAGAGGAAGATCAATTGGGAAAGTCCATAATCACATGGCAAAATCAAATAACAAAACGCATCAAAAACGAATGGACAAAAACTGTCATATTCCTGACTTGGTACAGGCATTTTCAAATGTAGAAAATGGTGGATTAAACCTGGTTCTATAGCGCTAACCCTCTCACTTTAATGACATTACTGTTATCTTGTTCGATTGGTAGTTCTTTGACGTTTACTTCACATTACCGTTTATGATTACATGAAATGCTTAATAATGAGCCAACAGTGATATTCATCTAACACAGAAGCGGCTTGAAATGTTTGAAGGGAAAACTATTAAAGGGATAATTTCAACTTCCCCACGAGGAACTCTTTGTTTAAAAGCTGCATTGTAAGCAGCAACCCTAATTCAAGTGAAGTTAAACATCATGCTAGCTTCTTTCAAAATGAAACATTCGGAATATAGGACATTATTGGTAAAATTAGAGATCATACAAGTATTCCAGTATTTTAAGATCTATTACATCGAAAACATGTCACTTATTAGTTAAGACACATCTGTATCGTATCGGTCAACCTATTCATGATGGTATCCGAATACCTTGTGTAGTATTGGTTGCCCAACCCTCCTAATGACTCTTTTGGAGCAGTAGTGTGGTGAATCTGCATTGATCTTATTCCATTCTTGTAGTTTTGGCTAAGTTTAAAGTGGGTTTCGCTATCTTTTACTTGAAGTATTAATAAATGAAACAGTAACATTCCGGTGTTAAAAAGTCATAAATCGATAAGATATCATTACCGTTTATGATTACATGAAAAGCTTAATAATGAGCCAACAGTGATATTCATCTAACACAGAAGCGGCTTGTATTATATTAGGTAAAATTATATTTTTTCAGAAAGGTTTACTGTATGGATGCCGTAGAAATGGTAACGGCAATTTACGACTTTGTAGATTTTTTTATGCACCGCTGACTCGTTTCCTCGTGCATTATGTGAGTATTTCTGACAGAAGATAGCTAAATAAAGACAACAGTAGTACACCGCTGTTCGAAATTCATAAATCGATTGAAAAAAAAAACAAATCCGGGATAGAAACTAAAACTTAGGGAACGACATCAAATATAAGAGGAGAACAACGACACAACAGAAACACATCTTTAAAAATGCAACACACACAGAAACGAACTATAATTTAACAATGACCATTTTCCTGACTTGGTACAGGACATTTTAGTAATAAAGTGGTGGGTTGAACCCGGTTTAGTGGCTAGCCAAAACTTGCACTTATATGGCAATGTTCAATATAATGCTTAAAAATAAGTAAATAATAAATAATATATGTCCATAAAGTAGATCTTTGACATCATGTTAAAACATACATTTTAAAAAGTGTGTTTTGTCTGCACAGTCCTTTAAACGATATGTTTCATTAGTAAAGAGACAATTCCTAATAATAATGGTATTGTCTACTTGGATAGTTGTGTAGATTTATATGATTTATTATGCCTCTAGATAATCTTCATCGCTGCAATGGTATGCTACAGTGCATTCCTGTTGATAGAACTGACACGTTACGTTAATTTAGAGGGAATCAAGATTTACGAGTGGCTGATTTATGCATGGTTCATTGGAGACATTTTTGAGGAATATAGAGGGGTGAGTGTAGTTGAGTATGTAACATGAGGGTACCCAAACTTGCACTTATTTTGACAACTTTTCACTTACGTTTATTTATGATGTAGACAATTTAAAAAAATACTAAATTGTTACATTGATAACTTTTTAGAAGAAGTTCATTCAAAGGATAAAGGAGTTTAAACGGATCGTATCTTAGTTTATGGACTATATAAACAACATCAACGTGTGAATAATGATTTGACAATTTGTTTTGTTTTCCAAATTGCAGGAACATCCAAACTTCCTAACCGAATCTCGGTATGTTTGAAAGAATTTGATAAATTATTCTATTTATTTCTGTTAACGATATATCTGACTTATTGATTTGCCAGTTACACAGAACAAGAAATACTTTCATTGGAATCTTTATATTCTTACGTTTAAAAAGTAATTATACTTCTTTTGATTTCTCTTTTGAAATTTAATTTCAGATTTTACCATGGAATAATGACATTATTAAAAGCAGATTTTCAGAAGACGATGAGAATGAGAAAGCCTTAAGTCAGTCAGTCAAATACAGAATATCAAGATATTTTTATGATTTCTGGAATTCGCTTGATTTTATATCGTATTGTATAACAATAACAGCTGTGCTTGTAAGATTTTTATATAAGAGTACAACAGAAACAAGCGTTCTTGCACGAAGATTTTATAGTCTTAGTTTGTTCACCATGTACATGAGATTTCTCCATGCACTCCTGATGTCAAGAAAACTTGGACCAAAGATTATCATGATTAAAGAAATGGCAAGTATCTACATTAAACACCCACGTTATGTCATACTTAAAGTAAAGAGATAAATGCAATTGATGTTATACTATTTTCTGTTGATATCACATACTTAAAAGGAACATCGTAAAACTGATCTTGCTAATTTCTAATGTAGAAAACAAAATACATAGAAACTCCTTAATCCGGAGGGAATATGAGGTGATCCTGAAGGGTAAGCAGATCGCGATATAATATTATAGTGTAGATTGCAGCTTTAAAGTCTATTATTTCAATAGGAGTTGTAGTTAAAATTAATTCATTTATATGTGAGAACTTGCATAGAAACTTTGAAACAAAAACAAAAATCATATCGTCAACTTCCAAATTTTTCAGCAGTAACGTATTCTCTGCTTCACACTTTAACGAAATAAAACCTATCCCAACAGAGTACCGAGGAAGAACAAATAAGATAAACACAAATAATAAATACCAGGATTACAGTTTACAAAATACTCGTCAGTGATGCTCGTATGAAAAGAATTAAAAGGGCAAAAACAAAGTACGAAGTTGAAGGGAATTTAGGACTCCAAGTTTCATAAACAGTTAATCTACGATTATGACCACATGAATGACACATACAGAAGCTTTATCACTATTGTTGACAGATAAGATGACTTGTACTAGTGTCTCAATTTAGGAACGATATTCTTAGAGGTCTTAGAACGGCGATACCAGCACAACAATCTGTGATTAAAAAACCGATGGCGTCCTATTACCAATTTTGACTGAGAAAGGATTCGCATGTCGGTTGACGCTTACCCTGCTCAATAACCTAGTATCGCTGTTATTTATTGTTCATGCAATTCCTCCCAATTTTGTTTCTTATTCTTATTTCAATCTTTTTACGAGATTTGAGCATAGGTAAACTACTATCGCCTTAAATTATCAAGTTTTGTAACATACACTGTCAAGTAAGACAAACATATAAATTGAGTAGAAAATAAGGCCCAATGAACATACAGTGGAGATCAATTCTAACCCCTCATTAGAACTGTCAGAATAATCTGTCATAGAACTGTCCTAAACTGTCCTAGAAGAGTTCTACCCTAGAACTGTTCTAAGTAGAACTGTCAGAAACAGTTCTGGGTAGAAATGACCTAATCAGTTCTATGAAGAACTGTCAGGATCAGTTCTAGGTTAGAACTGTCAGGATCAGTTCTAGGTAGAACTGACCAATTCCGTTCTAGTCGTTAAAATGTCAGCAGAACTAACCAAAACAGTTATAACTGTAGAACTGTCAGCAGAACTGTCCAAAACTGTTTTAGCCGTAGAACTGACCAAAACCTGTCAGGATTGTATAACAGTTCTAAATGATGTCACTGCAGTAAGGGCATCTCCCTGGTCACCATTTAGTGTTATTATTATCGTTGATAAAGCCACAAGTGCTGTGATTAGGATTTTTTAATATATAGTATATTCTTTTGACTTATTTATATTTAAAACAAAGAGTTTTTATTACTGTTCTATGGATAGAACTGACTAAATTAATTCTAGCCGTAGAAATGACCAAGTCTGTTCTAATCGTAGAACTGTTCTATAGCCAAAGATTTGGTCAGTTCTAGAAGTCAGGTAGAACTGTCTAAACTTTTCTGGGTAGAACTGTCTAAAACTGTTCTGGGTATAATTGACTAAATCAGTTCTAGGTTAGAACTGTTCTAGCTAGAACTGTCTAAAAGGTGTCAGGATGACAGTTCTACATACTGTCCTAGAAAAGTTCTGACAGATTCTTACAGATATGATGAGATGAGGTTAGAAGTGATCTCCACTGTAGCACACATGGTTTGCCAACATATTTAGGTTAAACACTTATTTTTGTTAACAACAAGTTAGCCTTAAAAGGAAAAGCATTGTATAATATCGGTAATACAGATAACACAAACTAAGCAATTATTTGTATTCAAGAATGCTTTTGTTATAACGATAGCGATTTCAAAGTGCCTCTGCTGGACATTCAGTTATGCTTTTTACAATATTTAATAAGGGAGTATCTATTTTTCGAAAGGAGTTGTCAACTATAAGAGGTGCGGTCTTCCGACTATCTCTAGTTTACAAAAATATATGTGAGGCCGGAAAATGATATTTGTATTCATCTTGAAAGTCTATAGTATCGTGAAAACATTCAGAATTGTTATTACTTATTCATCCATTACTCCTTTACAAGATGGTAAACAATAAGAGTTTTTCCTTTTTTTTTATTTTAAAGTATCTTAAGAAATATTAAAATTCATACTAATTTAAACTATCATTTTAGTTGAAAGATTTGTTTCGATTTATTGGGATCCTGTTTGTGTTTATGGTTGGTGTTGGCGTTTTATATCATGCAAATATGTATCCAGCGCACTATGATATGTGGAATACTGGTGGTTGGACATACTGGAGAATTTGGAAAATTATGTATATTCCATATTGGCAAATTTATGGAGAACTTTTCCTCGATAAATTTGAAGGTACATATACGAGATTTCTAACTCTTACTAAAAAAAATGCATTATTACAGTTCCATAATTAATTTAACAAACAACCTTATCATCTTCGGAAAAGTCCTCGATAATAAGTTCCAAAGAATAAGAGTTCCACTCGATGTCGTGTAAAGTATATCTCATTCATGTTAAGGCATTGACGCAATGTGTCATACTCAACGTGTATAACAAAGATTCAAAATATTGTCTGCTTAAGCAGATCTGAAATTTTTACACAGTTCAACTCAGTGTAATAATTTTTCCGATGAAATATTAAATAAGAAACTTGGTATATTGTAAATAAAAATTCTAAGTTGTATAGTATGATAACAGTTCAGAAGTAAAGCCGAGCAAGAATTATTTCCCGCCAGGTATGAACATCAAGAATTCAAAGTCCCAGACCAAATATAAAAAAAGTGGAGTACCATGTAATATTTTTTTTATTCATGTATGGACAAGGTCATAGCGGTCTTTCACCAACTCGGTTTTCCAAAACAATTGACTACAGGGTACCAACTAATTCTTCATTTCAGCTAATAGTACTACACCGTGCACTACAATACAGGACGAATGGGAAAGTAACCCGGATATAGAGAGATGTAACCAATATGACTGGGTCCTCATTGTTATTTCTGCATGCTATATGTTGATATCAAACTTACTGCTAGTTAATCTCGTCATTGCACTGTTTAGGTATGTATCTATATAGGGCATATAAGGTGTGTGCTTCATGAACTGCTCATGCATAACAATATAGTTCTATCTCCAAATCGTAAAAATCTCAAATCAAATTACATTACAATATGGCATAAAACAACCATTGGCAATTTTTCTTACTAGGGACAGGCGCATGCATATATGCAGGAATTTTTCGATTTTTGAATCTCCCCTCCCCCTTTTAAATGTTTATCAGTGGGCAACAGAAGGTACACACATGACCAAACAAGATAAGTCGTAATCATAATGAACGATCACATAGATGTAATCAATTAACTGAAAGCATGGGGATCCTTTGATTTCCATATTTAAAAAAGCAACATTTTATAGTCTTTGCAGGTGCTACAGTAAGGTTTAAAACGTATCTTATTTGCTGTATTTTACGACCATGTGCTTCAATATAGAATTCAAGGCAGTATATCAGGTAATAATATTTTGTCATTATTTTGTCATTACAGTAGGTAAAGAATTTAAAAACTACAATTCTTTTACAGTTACCGTTTTGAGATTGTGCAAGCTAATTCTGAGAAACTATGGAGATATTGGAGATATGCTGTAATCATGGATTATCGAACCAGAGTTCCAGCCCCTCTCAATCTGATTATTAGACCCTTTATGACGCTATCAAAATGTATTAAAAGTTGTAAAAAGTGTTGTGGTAAAAAAACTGGAGCAGGTTAGTTTTATGTTAATGATATTCTGCCATTCATGATTAATCATAGATAAGTCACCGTTTAAGTAGTCACTGTAATCTTTCCACAAATGTTGTTTCTATAATCATAATAATGATTTAGAATAAAATGCATGTCAAATGGTTTTACATTACATTCTATTCCTTCATGCAGTTGCTACTTCTTATTCTTATAAACTGGAGGCGGATCGTTGTATTCTTTAGTTGAACATTGATGCTTCTTCAATGGAGGAAATTACAGATACCAGTATCTTGTTTTTGTGTCTAGAATGGTCCTACTTTGTTTAAAAAAATTAGTTCAAACACAAAATCATATCAAATTGGTTGTATTTTAGATAAAGATCTCTTTACTACAGTTTTAGTTGGTCTCACTTTTCAAACATACAGACAGTTTGTTGATTGATTGGTGGTAAATAACGCCACTTTTAGCACTATTGGCCATTACTAGACGTTTAAATGATGCGTAAATCATTTGGTAAAGTTTACATTTGCATTCTTTCTGAATTGAGAAATTGAATCTTATGTCTTTTGTAAAGAGAGTAACAGAAAATATTTATCATGAAAAATATCAAAAATAAACATTATGTTGTAACAATTGAAGAAATATACACTATATGATAAATACGATACCGTGACTTTGCCCTGTTTTTTTAAATTTTATTTGAGCGTAACTGTGAGTCTTTTGTAGACGAAACGCGCTTCTGGTGTACAGAATTTCAATCATGTTATCTGTGATATAAAATTGAGAAAGGAAATGGGGAATGTGTCAAAGCGACAACAACCCGACCATAGAGCAGACAACCGCCGAAGGACACCAGTGGGTCTTCAATGTATCGAGAATTTCCGCACCCGTAGGTGTCCTTCAGCTGGCCCCTAAAAATATGTATACTAGTACAGTGATAATGGACGTCATACTAAACTCCGAATTATACACAAGAAACTAAAATTAAAAATCATACAAGACTAACAAAGGCCAGAGGCTCCTGACTTGGGACAGGCGCAAAATTGCAGCGGGGTTAAACATGTTTATGAGATCTCAACCCTCCCCCTATACCTCTAGCCCATGTAGAAAAGTAACTGAATAACAATACCCACATTAAAATTCAGTTCAAGAGAAGTCCGAGTCCGATGTCAAAAGATGTAACAAAAGAAAATAAATAAAATGACAATAATACCTAAATAACAACAGACTACTAGCAGTAAACTGACATGCCAGCTCCAGACCTCAATTAAACTGATTGAAAGATTATGTCTTATCATATGAATATCAGGCACAATCCTTCCCATAAGGGGTTTAGTATCATACTATCATAAAATATATGAGAAGAACATAACCCGTGTCATGCCAATAACTGTTTAAAAAAAAATTGTGTTTAGTTCCGATGCAAAGACCCTATAAGTGAATCAATATAAAAGCCAAAATATGCAATCTTTAATGACCTGACAACAGTATCGTAACTATATCCCTTCTTAATAAGTCTGTTTAAAGGTTTTGTAAGCTTTTGAGGTGAATACTGACATTTTTGTGCTTTGTACAGAATATTACCATAAAAGATTGGATGTGAAATACCTGAACGTATAAGATGTCTGCATGTTGAGTTATATTTACGAATTATTTCCTTATACCGGTGATAAAATTTAGTAAATGTTTTGACCAGTTTGTGATATCGAAAACCCTGGTGTAATAATTTTTCAATAGTACATAAATTTCTCTCGCTAAAATCTAATACGTTGTTACATACACGAGCGAATCGTACAAGTTGAGATATATAAACACGATAAGATGGTGACAAGGGAACGTCACAATCTAAAAATGGATAATTAACGATAGGAAATGAAAAATCATCTCTTTTATCATAAATTTTTGTATTAAGCTTCCCGTTAATGATATAGATATCAAGATCGAGGAAAGGACAGTGGTCATTGTTAGTATTAGCTTTATTTAAAGTAAGTTCAACAGGATAAATTTCTTTAGTATACATACTGAAGTCGTCATTATTGAGAGCCAATATATTATCATAATATCTAAAAGTATTGTCAAATTTTTGTATCAAATATAAAAAAAGAAGATGAGGTATGATTGCCAATGAGACAACTATCCACAAAAGACCAAAATGACATAGACATTAACAACTATAGGTCACCGTACGGCCTTCAACAATGAGCAAAGCCCATACCGCATAGTCAGCTATAAAAGGCCCCGATAAGACAATGTAAAACAATTCAAACGAGAAAACTAACGGCCTTATTTATGTAAAAATAAATGATCGAAAAACAAATATGTAACACATAAACAAACGACAACCACTGAATTACAGGCTCCTGACTTTGGACAGGCACTTACATAAATAATGTGGCGGGGTTAAACATGTTAGCGGGTTCCCAACCATCCCTCTAACTTGGGACAGTGGTATAACAGTACAACATAAGAACGAACTATAAAAATCAGTTGAAAAAGGCTTAACTCATCAGATGGACAAAAATACAAGTGGAAGTTTCGATGGGTCTTTGTTAATTTATATTTGCGCATATATAGTATCAAAAGCATGTCCAATTGACATAGTTCTTTTGTTTATTGCTACTAAAAAATGACCTAAAAGAGTGAACATATATACTCGCATTCTGACTTTTTAAATGCCCAGTTAATAAGGGGTGTGAATTTTTTCTTAACAAGAATATGAGACAAAGTGGTATAAAAGTAGAAAAATCAAAACTTTGAAAACAGATTCAAAATCACCAATATATGCATGCAATTTATCAAGTACTTCCAACGAGTTTTTGACACTCCAAAAGTAATTAATTCCACTATTTTCAAAGGTTTTATTTGAACAATTTATTTATGTTTATTATATTGAAGATTGAAAGACTGCTTTCAATGATGAAATTATACTAGAGCTTTTAAAACATTTACGGAAAACTCCTAATATATCTTACAGTATTCTCATACATTACTTTCCTATTTTCAGATCGTGATGAATTTAAACGGATGGAAAGATTACAGGACATTAGTGCCAATAAATGCATCCGCACAATGAAGATCTGACACAGTGACAATAAATACATCCGCACAATGAAGATCTGATAGATTCTTCTTTATGGAATACAAACTATGACATAACCAACATAATTTTATCATGATATGTTTTTGACAATTCTCTACGCAATGAAATATTTATTTTGACCTTATTTCTTAACGTTTTTTAAAAGTAGTATGTTGTAGTTATTGTTGGTATGACCTTTGTTTGACGTATCGCCTTCAAAAGGACAGAAGCATTCTGTTTTAGTTATAAATGTTTCTTCAACTTTTGACAAAGTCTATCCAACATAATAATGTTTCAGATAAAATGTGTGTTTGTTTTATATTTCTTCAACATTTATAATTGCTGTATGTACAGAAAAAAGCTGCATTGTATAAATCGTAACTCTGTTATAAATAATGTAAACTTATATGAATATGATTATTCTGTAAGGAGACGTTGTTTGACTGCCAATGAAACACATATATGTTATGAATCAAAGGACAAAGATGAGAACAATAAACTGTCACTTATCAGCCTTCAACAATGAACAAAAATTCATACCTTATAGTAAACAATAAAAGGCCTCAGAACAGCAAAGGGTTCAAACAACGCTTCTTGCAATAAACCCTGACCATCAAGAAAATTCGATCATGTCATCTTCTGTCTGCACAAGAAACGTTTATTTTGCTACTTCTTCTAACTGGGCGTGAAATCAGTCTTTCAACGTTAGGATTTGTATATGTATAGTATCAATAAGTTATTATGTAAAATAAAATATGAAATGGTTCTTCTTATTTTGATTCAACAATAAGGTGGGTCTTTTAATCAAGAAAGCAAGTAAAATTATAGTCAAATATGTACATATTACGGGTGTGAGCACCTTTTCTAAAATAATATTTTTCTGATACACAGTTAATTAAATTCTTTTCTGAAGAAACGACTGTTATGTAACAAAGCTTATGATTTTCAAATAACACTATATACATTTATACACTGTATGCGTCCGAGGCGCTATTTTGGTTACCTTGATCGGGAACGCTAGAAACAAAAATAAAAACTTGAACCAAAGACACCGATTGAACAGGTTACACTTTTGTCAATATAGATTATGAATATTCCAAAAGAAAATAATTTTATGCCAAACACTGTGTCATTTTTAAGTTACATAAAACACATCATGGAATAGAAAGTTCACATGTACTTTTGTTGTTGTCAGAGGTCAAAACGAGGTTACAAGACATATTTTTAATATTTATAAATTTTGAACTTCTTAAAAACTAAAAATCTGGGCCCAGTTTCAGGAAGCTGTCTTAGGACTAAGACATGTCTTATTATGATCTTACGACATATCTTAGTCCTAAAGTGGGTTTCACAAAGTAGTCCTAAATTAGGACATCTCTTTAAGTTGGTCATAAAGTTAGGACTACACGAGAGGTGTCTTATGATGGTCGTAGAATATCTTCGTGAAACCGGCCCTTGTACTACTCCTCCCGTGCGATACTTTCTTCCATTTTATGTCAAACATGCATACTCATTTGTTGATGTGGATCATACGTGTTTTTCTTTTTTCGTTTTTTTTTATATAGATTAGACCGTTGGTTTTTCTTTTTTGAATGGTTTTACACTAGTCATTTTTGGAGCTTTATAGTTCGGTGTGAGCCAATGCTAGATGTGTTGAAGACCGTACTTTGAATTATATGGTATACTTTTACAAAATATGACTTGGATGGAGAGTTGTCTCCTTGGCAATCATACCCAATCTTTTTATATCTTACTAATTGTTATCTTTTAAATCAATAAAAGTTTTTGTTGGTAATCTTAACGCTCAGGGTAAAATATCGCAAACAAAATTCCTACCCATGTTAAAATGTGCATAGCGCATGAAATGAAGGATTTGTTTGTTAAATATATAATGATAAAACTGTAACTGATTAGAAAAACGAACGAAGGATGGTATTATACTCCTTAAATTGACTCGCTTGAATTTTCTTAATTCGGTTTGCGACATGGAATCAAATGTTGTAGAATTTTATGTTCAAGAATATCGTCGTTCATATAATTAAATGAGTGATGAAGTTAATGGCTGGACATAGATGCATTAAGTTGCTCATGTTTGATAGCAGTTCACAAGTCATGCGAGTTCAAATAACAAACGAAGTTCGGGAGTACAACTATTTCCAGCTGGCAGTACATTTGCATGCAAGAAATCACAATTAGAACCAACTGAATAACAGCTGTTTTACATATGAGATTTTATTGTATAAGGGTTTTACGATAAAATTCTTGTACTAGATATATCATTTTGTTTTAAAAATTCAATCTTATTTTTTAAACGTTTTTAACGACATTAATTTACAATTATTTTAATAAATGAAATGTATTTACCGGTACACTAGGAAGTACCAAATACTTTAGACAAATCAATTTCGTTCAAAGTGTTATCAATATATATATGAACAGTGGTTATATGCATAGATAGTAAAATAACAAAAATACTGGCGACTTCAAAGGGAAATTAGAATCGGAAAATCCCTTATCAAACGGCAAAATCAAAAGCTCAAGCACGTTAAATGAATGTAAACCATTGTCATATTCCCGATAGCATAGGCATTTCCTGATGTAGAAAATAGAAGATTAAACATGGTTTTATAGGTAGCTGAACTTCTCACTTGTGTACAAGTCTGCTTTTCTTAACCAGGTAAACATTTCTACTCTTAGCAGTCAATGAAGTTATCACGTCTCTTTTATAGTTGACTGGAGTGATGAATTATCAGTTGCAAATATTACACACCTATTTAGGACTTGAACATATTGTAATGATAGATAATGATAATAATTCCCTTCTACGAATCCAATATAATAAAGAGGAATTATGGAATGACTGCCAGTTATATAACTATTAACTAGAGAAAAAAGGCAACCATACTTTAGGTCATAATAGATTTTCCCTTTGAATTTTATTTTCTCCTACATAAATGGTTTCAATATTCTGACAGACTGTTATTTTAAGGATAAAATAACTAAAAGTATTATAAATGTATACTGGGCGAGTGGGAGTTCACCGTATTTGTTTATGCTTTCCTCCTTTAGTCCAAACAAACAACCATGATGTTTAACATCAGTGAGTATCTCATGTATTAAACAATTATTGTTACTATTGAGCAATGCATGATAAATGAAATTATTCTTAAACTTATGTAAGCTTTATAGAAGTGTACATTAATGCACTAATCTCGTTTTACTAGTTGTAAACTGTGAGAATATTAAATTAAATTCTAGCAATCAAATATCTATAGACCCACTGTGTCTAAACCACACCGGCAAAATTTGCTCGGACTCGATGGTATCTAACATCCGGCACAATGACGGAACACCAATAGACAAAAGAAAGGTAGGTTTCTCCTTATTTTTTTATTTTTTTTATGATATCGAAGAATATATATACATATACAACTATTTTTTATTGTGAGATGCTATATTTTCTACAACCGTTCTATATTAACGGAGAAATAAGTCAAAATGCATGTCAAAATGACGAATTGAGTGAACCTTGCCTCGAAATTGTTTAATTTCTCGTTAAATTGTTCACATTGTACGGAAAGAAAGGTACGGGAAGATAGATATTGACACGGAGATTGCAAATTTAGTTATTATGAGCATCTCCATAATTGTATCTCTGTGTATGGAACGAAAGAAATGGGTCATGTCAAAATGGAACTGGCCGGTTTCGTCAATGTATACAACCCGGTTTCGTCATAGATTTCAAAATGCATAACCCGGTTTGGTCAAATAAAAAAAATCATAATCGCATTACATTATAATTGATTATTTAACTTCAGCGTTCAAAAGGAGTTTTGTGGGTCGTTGGAAAACAAATTCGTTCACCGGACAACGGCTTATTATTTATATGAGTCTCAGATTCAAATAAATAATAAGCAAAAACTTAAATTCCTACTCTTATAGAACACAAATATTTTAATTTTACTTTGCATTCCGAAATTTGTTAACAATATATTCAGATTAAAGCTCTCTATGCGTTTTCTATATGAGTTATGGGAAAATATGTTGAACATGTTTAAACTTGAAATTAAAGTTTACGGTCTTAAAAATCGAAACACACAATTAATATGTGATTTTCTCGCACAAAAGGATGGACACCTTTATAAGTAATCTAATCATTCTATGTATGTAATCTTTTCTACAATCGTTAAAAATAAATCTTCTTAAGGATAAACGTTGATAATAAGACAACTGTATATACATGCATAATCGACATAGAAAATGAATGTAGGATTACAACTACCATGCATTAAAATATTTTTTTTATCCCTTATTGTAACTATACTGCTATGTACAAATTAGTATAATAGTATAATAGTCTCAGGTCATCGACCAAATTCAATAATAATTATTTTGTTAACATTACTAAAAACAACGAGTCTGTACTGTCGCCGTTGTGTTATGATGATCGTACACTGACGTTGGTCAATATATTTTGACAATATATACGGACAGACGGATTCAGTTTATTTCAAAGTGGACGTATAATTATTTAAAAATGTCTATCAACATGAAAAGTTCATACAAATTCCAAGCGACAACAACCCGACCATAGAGCAGAAAACAGCCGAAGGCCACAATGGGTCTTCAATGAAGCGAGAAACTCCCGCATCCGGTGGCGTTCTTTAGCTGGCTCCTTAATAAATATTTATGCTAGTTCAGGGATAGTGGACTTCATAGTAAACTGCGAATACATGTATATTTATTATATTTAAGGGATAATTTTAACTATGATACAAGTTTTGGCACACATCGCGCATTTACTATACAGGCTCTGTCATCGGACGAGTTAAGGTTTTTTCATCATTTTTTATTATTTGTACTTTTGTTGTACTGTTTGTGTCAGCGACAACACTTTGACTCAGTCCATTCCCGAATCACACGCTTGTAATGCCATGGCTGTCTTTGGTTGCTTTATACCATATGCGTTTTGAACATAAAATAGGCAGGTAGTTTTCTTGTTTGAATTGTTTTACATTTATAATTTAGGGCCCTGTTATAACTTGCTTTCATGCAGTTTGTGTGTTTTTCTCATTGTTTAAGGCATACGCTGACCTAAACTTGATTAATTCAATATAATTTTTGTGTCTAAAAGAAAGTTGTCTCATTGTCAATGTTTATGGGATAAGTGGTTACCGTCACTTCTTCTTAATAAGACCTAGATATAAATGACGGTCATGTTTTGCAAACCAACTTTTATTCACATTGAAAATACAAAACTGTCAGATATTGTTTTCGAAAGGTATCTTGAAGTTTCAATTGAATTTGAACTGTACAAAAAATGAATTTGAACTGTAAAAATAATGTGAAAAACATGCCTATGAAAATAAATGTGCCTACCAGAAACGGGGAGAAAGTTACAAATCTCATTGCTATGTTATGGATGCTTAAGTGTGAAAACTCGCTTTAGTGCGCAAGTAACACATTATATATAGTACCAGAAAATCTGGCAGGACTGCATGCATGATTAATTTGTGCAGAACAGTATAGACTATAGTCGGTTTGGGACTGTTCGTCAATGATTGAATGCATAAATGTATTAATAATTGATAGTAAATATTGTAAACTAAGTGTATATAAATATAGTATAGTAAATTAAAATTATGGCACAATCAAAACACATCCTTTTATTTTTCATCTTTACACACTTACTATTATAAACAAAGAAAATATAATAATGTTACAAAATAATTAGATACCAGTGTTTGCTATTCAGTATTTATATTCCATTTAAAATTAGTTTGAAGTTAAGTGAAGTAAGGGATACGCCTTTCATTAGGAAAATGTGTATTATCATAATTAACTATGTCCAAAAGTGCCCGTTTAAAATAGATTTTAACACGCCAAGTTTACTTTACAATAAATATATATTTAAATTCTCGAAAGACAATGTTCAGATCCGTGCCAAAGTTTCTTTTCATAAATTGTTTGTTAAAAAAAACCCAAAAAAACCGGGTGATATATATAGACGAAACCGGGTGATTGTGAAGTAACAACATTGACGAAACCGGTTTATTTTAATTTGACATGACCCTTTTCTTTCGTTCCATACACAGAAATACAATTATTGAGATGCTCATAATAACTAAATTTGCAATCTCCGTGTCAATATCTATCTTCCCGTACCTTTCTTTCCGTACAATGTGAACAATTTAACGAGAAATTAAACAATTTCGAGGCAAGGTTCACTCAATTCGTCATTTTGACATGCATTTTGACTTATTTCTCCGTTAATATAGAACGGTTGTAGAAAATATAGCATCTCACAATAAAAAATAGTTGTATATGTATATATATTCTTCGATATCATAAAAAAAATAAAAAAAAATAAGGAGAAATCTACCTTTCTTTTGTCTATTGGTGTTCCGTCATTGTGCCGGATGTTAGATACCATCGAGTCCGAGCAAATTTTGCCGGTGTGGTTTAGACACAGTGAGACCAGTCAATGACAATATATTATATAACTTTTTAAATACCTGAATTCATTTGTCCATGATTGATTGAACAGCAGTAAGTAGTTTGTATCAAATAACATTTTGTATTGTATACAAATTTAAACCTAATTTTCAGAAATTCGTTTTCTACGTTTGTCTTTGATTCGGATCAACTCATCAATGATTTTACATTGTTTGAATAGTTTGTTTATAGAAATAAAAGTCTTCGTTATGCATGCAGTATTTAATTTTGTTAAATAATTTTACTCGACAATGTAAAATATATACTTTGGAAGAATAGACTCTTTAGCTGCAGTCGACGGAAATAATCAGATGCAGGTAGACAATTTATAAAATTTGTGCACTGTTTTATTTCTATAGTATTTCAATAGTTTTTTGATGTGTCAATTGGGCATCGTTCTACTGATCTCGCCATGACCATTGAACAAACTGTTTTCATATGACTTTAAATTGCACTCGTTAAATATTATATGATTACAATGTATGTACGACCCAATCTTGGGAATTTAGTGATATCTTATGATTATGGTAGAACATTATGAATAAATCAATCTGCCAATTTGTAATTTATTATCAGCGATACATAAATGAAAATAGCACTTGATGAATTTGGTGCTAAAAGAAACCCCAAAATGGAAAGTTAAGGATAAATGAATACAAATTCTACTTTGCACGCTACATGGTCATAGAGGCAGTATAAAATAATCATATGGTCAACTTTGTCAGACGGAGTAGGTATCTTTGTCTTTAATTTGTAAATGCATCTAGTTATTACCTTTTCCCATAAATGCAGACTAATACAACTGATGTCACTGTAAAATGGCCATTACTAAAAAAAATAATATGTATTATTTTCTACATTTTTATTTTTCTTGATGATTAGAAATCTCAATAATTTAAATGCAAACTACTTTCGTGTAAAAAGCACACGTACCTACATCTGGTTTTAATATTCATAATTATGTATGGATGTGGTCTTTTTTTTTTTTAAATTTCCATTGATATCGCGAGTTATGTACTAAACTATAATTACATATGCATCATACTTGTTCAATTATTTATAGATAATAATATTACTTAATTGAAGAAGATATTAGTAGTAACTCGAAAAGAAACTATAAAAAAAGTATGCCGGGACAAGGACACCAATAAAATGTCTGCTATTTAACATGTCTTCGAATAATTACAACACTGAAATGCCTTCAAACTTGAATACACAAATATGAAGATGGGTGTAATTGCCAATCAAACACTATTAACGAAAAACAAATGTGATGGAAAATGACCAACTACCCCTCATTTACAGGCTTCTGTCATGAGAAAACTGGTAACAAGCGATCACCCTCCCTCACCTTTTATTATTTTATACCTGGCACGATTTTAACAGCACAACATTAGAACAATCTAGCTCATCAGATTGACATGAATCACGAAAAGAAAAATTGGAAATTAAGGCATCTAAGAGAACTCCCAGACACTGAAAGCTGGTTGAAAACATTACAATTCAATCACGTGTGTTACATTTTAACATTGCGTCGTTTGTTTTGTCTTATTTTTGAGTGTAAATTCACATTGCGATAAGACGTGTCACGGTACTTGTCTTTCTCAAATTCACGCATTTGGTTTTGATGTTATATTTGTTATTCTCGGGGGATTTTTTTCTGATGCTTGGTCCGTTTCTGTGTGTGTTACATTGTAGTATTGTGTCGTTGTTCTCCTCTTATATTTAATACGTTTTCCTCAGTTTTAGTTTGTTACCCCGATTTTGTTTTTTGTCCATGGATTTATGAGTTTGAACAGCGGTATACTACTGTTGCCTTTATTTAGATTAAAATCAAACAAGACCCATCTGATTGATTGAGTGTAATATTATAAACAGTTTGAGTAAGTATAAAATTTTAGTAACTGTTTTTAACTCTATAGGAAAACATGTTTAGTAATGTTTGAATTAATAGACAACACAATCCATGTTTGTACAAAAATGTACCTATAAAAAATCAGTATTGAGAGATATTATTACCATTGAAGCATGCCATTGAAGCATAACATGATTTGAGAAACCTTGTAAACTTTTTAGCGGTATGACTGACACATTAATACTTGAACCAAGTGTCGAAAATCTAACAAGAGACCTTACTAGATTAGGGGATGATAGATATCCTAGACTGGTCCTGTCTATAATCGGTGATTCTAGCAGCTTTGTGCCCAAACCATGGCTTACACCGGTATTTCAGTTAGGATTGACGGAAACAGCAAAAGGGGCAAAAGGTATGTAGCATCACTATTCGTAAATGTATCTGTTTTTCATTAACAAATATATCATTGTAATCATTATGTCTTCTGTCAACACAAGTTTGAAAAAGAAAAATAACCTCAGTAATAAATGACCTCGGTAAGTGGTGTTTGTGTCGCTCAGTCTTAATTTGTCTATGCTGAGTTTTTGGTACTGTTGTTTGTGTTTTCATCGTCTTTAGTTTTATGCCATGACATCGTCAGTTTGTTTTCGTCTTATTAGTTAAAATACCACTTTTTAGTATCTTTTGTTTTTCTTTAAGTCATATCTTTAACGTTTAATGGAAAATTATTATTTTACAGAAAAATTGTAAATACCATCGGCATTAGGGAAAATGAATCAACGGTCGTTTACAAACCTCGAAAAAAAAAGCCGTTAATACGAAACAATTATAATATTATTTTCGTAATGTAAACTGTATACCGGTATACTCTTTATCGCCACTTTATATTCATAATAATTAAAACTTGGTTTTCATGTAGATTGCTTGGTCATATACAAAGGATCAACAGAGAAAGTGAGTAATTTAGTGTGGGAAGCTATTGATGATTTCTGTGTCTTAAAAGAAGGGGCAGATGAAAAATCAAACATCACTCTTGTTGGCCTGAGACCGAACGAACGAAACGTGCAGGACAGAGTTAACGTTGAAAATGCAGAAAGCCAAAGATCAGAGGTAAGTACGGGGGTTTTCAAGTAATGTTCGTTCGTAGTGAATCTTGTACGCTGCAATCTGTCGGCCAAATCAAAGGTGATGTTTAAACAATATTTTTCTTTGTCAACAGGTCTAAACAGCATAAGAACAACATGTAAACATCAGTAAGAAATAGGAAATGGCAGAACAGATTGATTCGAAGTAAACAAATAAATGATTATGCATAAAATCAAAAGAAACAAAGTACTTTAATTTCTGACATCAATTCCAAAGCCGAAACATTATTGAAAAGGAGATGTGTTAACAAATAAGGAGATCGGTACAAATTCACCAAAACAAATAACAAAAATATCGCAAGCACAAAAAAAAAACTGATCTGAAAGTACTCATATTTGATGTTGTCTATATTAGATTGTTTGACTGGTCAGTTTTATATAACTATTTTCTTGTATACATTTCAGTTGGTGGAAGAAAAATATTATAAGCTGAATTTTCAAAGCTCTGATGAATACAAAATATTTCATGCCGATCTGTTAGAGAGTATTGCTAAGGAGTATGTTCCATTTGTTGAACTTGGAAATGATCTGAGTATGTTTATTATCTATCATTATTAACTGATTTTAAGAACTATATTCATTAACTGTAAAACAGTTTTGTCATTATCTTTATTCCTTGTTTGCAACTACAGTTATAGATAGTAATTCTGATATCAAAATTAAAAAAAAAAACAAAAACAGGCAAAAAATTTTAGCCATATCTGGAGTAAAGTTTTATAAAATGAAGACCTTTCACTGGTTTGTATTATACGAACATACAAAAATATCCTTAGAAGGTTTGGTCAAAATTATTTATCTTAACAAATAGTTTATTCTTCTCAAAGTTTGTACTTTAACAATGAATGCTAAGTTATTTCATGATACTTAAAAGTATAATATGGGCATATGATATATATTTTGTTATTCTCTATTGTAGTCCGTAATCAAAACGACACAAAATTTATAAAACTTCCATGTTTTTTTTTTTATTATTCTTTAAAACGTTATACTGTTGTTTGTTATTTATTTGTTGATACATTAGCCCTTTTGTAATCCATCATACCGCTTTTTCGTGACTTTCCTTAAGATATTTCTTTCAAACGTGCTTTGGTAATTGTTTTCGTTGAAAGGCTACAATTTAACCCACATTTTCCTTTTGATGAACATTGAATTCGTATTTCACAGAAATAAAGATCCCGGTGTTGGTAATAGTGGCTGAAGGAGATTTATCCACATTGGATCAGGTGGTTAAGGTATTAAAACGAGGTATACCAGTCTTAGTGTTAAAAGGATCCGGTAAAGCTGCTGACCTCATTGCAGAATGTATCGACAAGTAAGAATTGAGCACCATACATCTTATTATCAGTTTTGAAAATTGACCAACACTATGATATTGATATTTAAATGATATATGAATATGGAATAACACAGTTTGCTTCAAATACTTTATCTCTTAAAGAATGAAAATTAAAAGAATACATTTGACACTAAATTTATAACAAACATAAAATTGACCACATTTTTGTTGTTGTACAACATGCGTATACATTATCTGCTTGTTGCTTGCCGCAAGAGAGCAAAACATATAAAATGTTTTGACAAGAACAATCACATTGATTGTTGTTTGCTTTGCATCAGTGTGATGCATATTTAGGCCAAGAACAGATATGTGACCATAAAACGGTGTGATACGACTTGCATTAACTATCCTATTCTGACCGGAAGTGAATTCGTATAAAGACATCGAATGCAGTCAAACAACACATGGCTTAGCTACCTAGCAATCTATTGGAAAGGCCTGAAAATTAGAGGATTTATTTTTCATTTGGTAAAAAAAACAATCATTTTGGGTCATGCTGTCAACAAGAATTTCACTGTTAACACACATCGAGACTATAACATTCCATAATGTTTGTTCATTGATTCGAGCAATGGCCGAATCAAGTTCTACAGTGTAAACCAAACAATTATAACATTTTATATAGTTACTTCTAATCTAAATGTATTGCAGCATTGATTCCATCGAGATAAGAGCACCGCTGCTTTTTGGAATCTATTTCCAAATGGATGATTTCAAAAGAGTTAAGAATTATATAAAAGAGATTGAGAAGAATAAACATTTTGTAAGTAATCTTTTGATTTACAAAAATGATTAGAGATCGAATACAATTCAGTATATTTTTGCGATCTTTTTTAAGACACCAAACATTTCTTAATATTTGACACCAACATGGAACCAAATGGATATACAAAATCAGATTTCCGATAATAACATCATCGGAAATTAACAAAAGGTACACGAATCCCTACAACTTATGCATGCAGAGATAAGAGGGAAGGAATTGTTGGTGAACACAAAATGAAAAAAACAACAAAAAGAATGAAATTTGAAAATAACTATTCCAAGTTTTGAAAAGTTTTTATCTGGCGTTTGATTTACATCATCAGTGACTGTTGTTTGGTATACTTATTTAGAATAGATGCTAAATATTGTTTTTCATTTTGTTTTCCATTGGCCTTGCATTACAAAACAAACTATTTTCATGTTGTAATATTACACTACTGTCTCAGGTTAGGATGACTGTTGGCTCCTGTTATAATGTTTAAACCTGCTGCATTTGTATGCATATCTCGTACGCCAAGAGCCTGTTTGTCAGTGTTTGTCGTTTGTTGGAGTTGTTCATAAGTGTTACTCATTATTTATATACAGTGGAGATCACTTCTAACCTCTCATCTAATCTGTAAGAATCTGTCAGGAGAACCGTTCTAGGACAGTATGTAGAACTGTCATTCTAACACCTTTTAGACAGTTCTAGCTAGAACAGTTCTAACCTAGATCTGGTCCTACATAGAACTGATTTAGACAGTTCTACCTAGAACTGATCCTGACAGTTCTACACTAGAACAGTTTTAATGTTCAGTGTGAAGCAAGACACCGTGTTCAAGGTCTTTCTTTTTTACTTTTATACATTGCGACTTGGATGGAGAGAAGTCTCATTCCCATTCACACCACATCTTCTTATTCATAGTCAATAATAACATACAATACTATATTTTGTTTAAGTTAAAACATGATATTAAGTAATAGTTATTGTATTTAATAAGAAAATTATATGTTCATTGTACTACTAAAACGAACAAAGATACCAACTAAATTAAAATTCATTAGGTGTATGTTGTGAACTGATGGTTTACTTTTCTATAGTATAAGCTTATCATTCAAGGTAAACATATTTGACTTAGACCAACAAGACGAGACAGAATTTTTGAATCTGTCAGGAGAACCGTTCTAGGACAGTATGTAGAACTGTCATTCTAACACCTTTTAGACAGTTCTAGCTAGAACAGTTCTAACCTAGAACTGATCTGGTCCTACATAGAACTGATTTAGACAGTTCTACCTAGAACTGATCCTGACAGTTCTACACTAGAACAGTTTTAATGTTCAGTGTGAAGCAAGACACCGTGTTCAAGGTCTTTCTTTTTTACTTTTATACATTGCGACTTGGATGGAGAGAAGTCTCATTCCCATTCACACCACATCTTCTTATTCATAGTCAATAATAACATACAATACTATATTTTGTTTAAGTTAAAACATGATATTAAGTAATAGTTATTGTATTTAATAAGAAAATTATATGTTCATTGTACTACTAAAACGAACAAAGATACCAACTAAATTAAAATTCATTAGGTGTATGTTGTGAACTGATGGTTTACTTTTCTATAGTATAAGCTTATCATTCAAGGTAAACATATTTGACTTAGACCAACAAGACGAGACAGAATTTTCGAACGTAGTTGTGACGTCGATTATAAGAGCATGGTCCCAAGGTCGTAAAAATAACGACGAAAGACCAGTGAAATCTGCTATACCAATGTCGAGAAACAGACGCTTTGCAAAAGATACACCCAATGAAGAAAACTATGAGAACTTAGGTGAATATTAACTACATGTATAACAAATATCAAGAAGAGGCAAATTGGAAGTAAAATCATATATTCAATAAAATGTAGACAGGAACTCTACACAATAAGCATTATATTCTGTCAGTAACAGTACTGATAAAGTCATTAACATAGTTAAATTCACGTTAGTTAAATTGGAAACTTTTAAACGACTTTGGTTTATAAGATATAGTGAAGGTAAAACTATTATCTTCATAAATGTTTTTGTCTTATATCTCTAAAACTTACATAGCTTATGGCTTGGCAGTTTTGATATACTGCGGTGCTACTGTCAACGAAAAGAACGAGGATATCAAAAATAATAAATTAAAGACCATCAGACATAACCATGACAAAAAACGACACAGAAAATTTGAAAATCGTGAGTAGTTTCATACTTGATATAAGTTGCAATCATGATTTTTCGGGAATACATGTGCAGGGTATGATCAGTTGTTTGTGTCCTAACCACTTCATATCAAACTTTGACGCATGTTGGGGAATTAGTTATCAAGTTATGAGTTTGCATATTCCTTCGCGTCTCTTTTATATAATAATGATAAAACTACCCATACAAGTATTTCTTTGTAGACCAAGAGTTATACCATGATTCTGAATACGGAACTAGTCCTATACTGGTAAAATCAAATGGTTTTGCTGGTCCGAAAAGGAAATTTCCAAATAACAGCGTAAAACCAGTGTCTACAGTTACGTGTAATAACATGAATGTTACTGGTGAAGTGAAAGAGTTTATGCAGCGTTATCAAACATCCCTGACTCCAGCCTCTTTGCCATTATACTTCTACATAGCATACCAGTTCATTCAGGAAATGCCTGTCGATGATAACGACTTTAAAACAGAGGTATGAATAAAGTACCGGAGTAAATTTGAAAAAAATAGACATAAATGCCCTGAAAAAGGAAAAACATTTAAAAAAAATACGTTTTATGAATATTTGCATAATAAAAAAAAGACTATAAACATATACACAAAGGATTTATTTTCTATTTGCCAGATATAAGTTTTTGGTAAGAAAAAGTACACTGACCGTTTATATGCATCCAAACAATAAAAGTCAATTACCAAGAATCACATTACATAATGATCTTGAAAGAGTCAAAACATAATAATTTATTTTTTTCTAGAAAAAAGCATATTCTTTTATTTTTCTTGTATAATCGAACTTTTTTATTTAGATATTACTTCGAAAAATCAAATAGTTTTAATATTTCTTTAGATAACACATAACTGAACACATAACTGAATGAGTGTATTTAGTCTTTATGTGTATAATGATGTTCAGTTTTTCATACATTAGAACTTTGAGATTCTACTGAAACAAGCAATTATCGCTAACCGAGTGGACTATGTAAAGGTTTTACTTCAAGAAGAGAATGTAGAATTTGACAGACAGCAGTTTCCGTATATATATTTCCAGGTACAGAAAATTTAAGTGTAAATAATAGTTACAGGAAGTTTCAAATTGTTTGGCTGCATTATTTTTTCGTTTGAAATATGTTTCGATGGTTTAAATGGTTTGAATCAGTTTTTAAACATTAATTTATTTGAGACGTAGAATAATTTTGAAAAAAAAAGTATAACAGAAAAAGCGACAAAGTTAAAACAGATTTCATTTAAATTTTACTCACCAAGTAAACATTAGATCAGTTTCTGTTTGACGGGTAAACAACGTTTTACAGTTACCGAACATTACTAAAAACCCTTAACAAACAAGATATCTCTATAAAAGAGAGGCATTTGAACCTCCCGAGTTTAAAATAAACTGACAACGTCATGGCAAAGAAACAAATGAAAAAATGACTAAACGACATTAACAGTATGCAAAAAATCGGAGGTGATCTCAGTGCTACGGAAGGATATGCAGATCCTGTTCCACTTGAGGAACGTGTTGTGTTGCTCATGTAAGAATAAAACCGGTTTTTAAATCTGTTATACGAAAAATGATTGTATTTTTATAGACTTGTATAGAAGTATTTTTGTAATTGTTTTCACTGAACAAACCTTAACATTCTCGTACACTTACGTTTTTGAATTGAACATTTTCAATACATATTTAAATAGTAATCTTTATTATCAAATTTGTATATGTTGCTATGTGTGTTACATTTAAATGTTGTGTCGTTGTTCTCCTCTTAAATTTAATGCGTTTCCCTCAGTTTAAGTTTATTTCCCTGATTTTGTTTTTTGTCCATAGATTTACGAACAGCGGAATACTACTGTTGCCTTTATATATAATAGTTTCTTGAAAAAGAATTTCGCCCTCTTTCACTTAAATAAAGTGCTGTATAACCTGCCTCATATAAGTGCATTCAAATATGTAGATTCTTCCGTACTTAATTAGGAAATTATTCAACTCCCTCGGGAAAAATCGACCTAACTATATGGTGAAATAGGGTATAGGGCTAGGATATTCATTTTTGTCATGAGGCTCATCATGGTTTTAGATATTCAGAAAAAGAAAGTTATGCCTTGAAATATTATGAAATCTATTGAATTTGAAAAAAAGAGTCGAAACATTTCATATTATACATAAATAAAAATAAGATAAATATAAAAAATGGAGGTAAAGCTCATTGAACAGAAATTATATTAAGTGTCGACCTTTAACAACAATTGTCTGCGTTGTGTAGTAATATGAACATATGTTAGAATTTCATAATGAGTCTGATTCTGGCTAACCGACACAAATCTGTGTCTGAAAGAAAACATTAGAATTTGATTTTTTTTTAAATGTATATATAAATGATCTATTATTACATAGATGTGCTGACTACTGGGCTAGTGATCCGATTGGGGAGATAACCTCAACTATTAGTGATGTCATGTGTATTTATAAAATTGGTTTGCTACTATTGGGGTTAAAGTAAGATGTTGATATTCCATCAGAACATATGTTTGTTATACATTTTTTTAAATTTAAAACAACTACTTTATTATATTTTTTCTATAGACAATAGAATGTAGCTGTACTACTGATGGTGACTGTCAACATATTTGGTCTATACTGATGGTGAGTGACTATCTTTATGGATGAATGCAAACATTCACTAACTTATCATTCAAGGTTTTATCATTGCCAATCAATTGCTATGATGGCAAGTTTCAATGAGAATTATTTACAAAAAATGAACATATTAAATCCGGATAGAACAATACATGTTTTAAGTTATTATGCTAGAAATTCTGTAAAATAGAAATAGTTTGTTTTATTGTAAAATACATACAGCAACACAGATGTACAAATCCAAGCAGTATATTCAACAGCGCTAGCATGCTTTCTTTTCTAAAAGAATTGATTACATATCTAGTATTTATTTGGTTCATTGTTTAAAGGGATCGTCAACTGATGCTACATACAAGTTACTAAAAGACAGAAAAAAGATTACACTCAGAAAGAATAATGAGCAGGTTGTGAAGAATTACCAAAAGTGTATTCAGTCCGGCAGGCAGCTATGTCAAAAGTTCTTGCATTATCCACGTAGTAAGTATTATCTATTTTAAAATGATTTAAACTAACTCTGTATTTTTTGAAACAGGTAATCACTAGTCATTAGGATAAACTAATCAATAAAACCTTTATATTGAGCAATGCTAGAATAGAACCCTGTTTAAACATATCTTTTTATATTTTAGATATGATATATAACATATCGAAAAGGGGCATTTAATCTCATGTTTATATTCTGTTCAGACATCCACCTCGTATTGATCATATAGCATAATTAATTTTTGAAAACCCTTGATGTATTATAAATTATACAACATAAGTATATATACGATTTAAAAACATAACAAAACAATGTATCATGTATCTACACGAATAAATATATATCATGATACAACTCTGTTGTCATAAATAAATTATTCGAAAACAAATCCGGTAACAAACTAAAACCAAAAAAATTAAAACAACTTCAAGAAAAAACAACAGTATAACAGAAATATTGCACTGCTAAAACAAACGCCAACATACATAGAAACGGACTATTTGATAACAACTGCCATATTCGTGATTTGATACATGACATTTTAAGGGAAAAAATTATGAGTTGAACCTGGTTTTATAGCTAGCCAAATCTCCCGCTTATACTGCAATGTTAATAATACTGCTAAAATGACAACTTAACGTGACATAATTAAAGTATAAATATACAAAAGAACACTCAGGACAGATTGATACATAAAAAATGATATAATAGTGCATATTACAACATGTAAATTACAGAATATTAACGGACACCTTCCTAATACAGTACACCACAATATAATTATTACATGTACATGTAAAAGAATGATTACATTTTGTTGATGTGCTAAATCAGTCAACAAAATAATGTTGGTGCTCTTTTGATTTTATTTTCACTGTTGAAACAGTTGTTCGGCTGTTTTCTACTCTATGGTCAGGTTGTTGTCGCTTTGACACATTCCCCATTTCCATTGTCAATTTTATTCTTTTCAATAAAAGAGCAAATGCGAAACCCATATACAGATTATTATAAAGATTAAAGATCACATGAACACGAATTCAAATAATAAACTATTGACTTTCAAGCGAAATATTCATTAGGTATGACCGGTAAAAGCGAATTATGCAAAGTTTTTTTTTTTTTTTTTATTATCAGGATTTTACAGCAAAAAAGAACTCAGGGTTGACAAGGATAATGCAGAAACACAGAGAAAAGAAATTTATCAAGATCTGCTTATATGGGCATTGTTTGCAAATAGACAAGAATTAGCTACTATATTCTGGGTCAAATGCAATAATCAGTTGTGTAAGAATTTCCTTTTTTCCCTTCTATAATATATACTATATTGAAAATGACCATCTAATTAAACCGGAGACAGAGATGAGCTTTATTTATTTAACTTTTTTTTACATTTTCCTGAGATCAACGAACAGTTTATGTATTGTTTTTATTTAACACACATAAGACATTATTTCTAACATTGAAATTAAGAAGATATATTTTGAAAGTGATAAGATGTTACAATAAAAATGTGGACACAACATTATCTGCAAATTCTAGCTGTCAAAGTCATTTTCCAAAATACAAAACGTGGGAAAGAACCGTAACAAAACATATTCAAAAGCAAAAAAGAAAACCTAACAACTTATCAAGACTGGCAATTATTTTTCGAATTTATTTATCGACTGTTGGTTATGTGCTTGGAATATTTTGTTGCTCATAAGGAAATTCGTATGGCTTCATAAAATTTGATATACCGTATCGTTTATTCAGCAAACTCTGATGAATGTAAACACATTTACAAATAGCATCAACTCTAAGTTTTAAAAAAAATACCGAATTCCGAGGAATATTCAAAACGGAAAGTCCCCAATCAAATGACAAAATCACAAACTGAAACACATCAAACGAATGAATTACAACTGTCATATTCATAACTTGGAACAGACAAATTGTTATGAAGAAAATGGTTGATTAAGGTGGTAAGGGTGTTTTTTGCCATCTTATATTGTAAGTAACAGAGAACCTTCGGACCTAAGGTCCAGATATTTTATGAGAAATGCAGATAACTAATATGAATTTTCATTTAAAAGAACAAACTTTTAAGATTTTAACATTATTACATGCGCAAATTGTTTCTGTTTGATTTTTGATTTTCTAATTTTTATTAGCATTTCAGGGAAAATAGTGCATTTTCTAAAGGAATCTACATGAAATTTTGCTATTTTGGATTTCATCCGGAAAGAACGTACGGTGACCATATCTTTTATTTTGAAATCATTTTCTAACTTCCCGTATTTCATTTTACATTTCTATCATTTAGTTTAGCTTCTAATCATATAAAGATGCTTTTTCCTGTATAATCCATACATAATGTGTCATTTTGTCACAACCTGGAACTTGAGAAAATGCAGTGACCTTTGATTTATTTATTTTTTTTACATTTTTGAACAAATCGCAGTATATACTACGTTTTGGCAAAGTATGAACATATTTTATCATTTTAAATTTATATTCCCATACCATCTGAAACCTGGTTCAATAGCTAGCTAAACATATCACTTGTACGACAGGCGAACAAAAAACAAATTCTAAGCAGAAAAACATAAAGTAAATATTAAAACTTTTGTGTTTACTTAATACGAGTAATCCGCAACATGTATAGAGGAGTGTTGCCGAATTGTCCTTTTGGTTCAATGAACAAAAAAAATCACTGAGTATATGTTATGCATGTATAATTTTAAAAAAGCTGATATATTTATTCTGCAGTAACTGCTATTTTCGCAAGCTGTGTATTGAAGAGAATGGCTGAAAAAGCAAAGAGTGGAAAAGATCAGTTCTTACATGATTCAATTAAAGGACATTCCAGGTAGAATTACAATATATGCTTATAGATATGATATGAATGCCATTGATACAATAATCCAAACCAGTCCATATGCCGTGGGTGGATGTCAGCAACCATGAGTAGTGTTCATGCCATATATTCAGCTATTAAAAGACACGACATGACAAATTACGAAACAATTCAAACGAGAGAACCAATGACCTGATTAAGGTTAAAAAACAAAATAACGAAAGACGGATATAAATGACAATTTACAACCACTGAATTACAGGCTACTAACTAGGAAGGGATTTTAACTTCTAAAATTTCTTAAAGACGGATATAGGTATAATCCCACCATTGAATTTCCCCAATTGGTGTCTCTTAAATTTTAAATTTTCAAAAAAATGTGACGAATTTTTCTTTGTTTCAAATAAAGAAATACTTGGCATGAGTAAAGTTTGATCCTGTCCAATACTATAAATAAAATTTCACATAACATTTCATTGCATGTAAGAAAATAAACATCCCTTCAAGTTAACCAATCAAATTTTCACCCCTTTCGTTCCTGTCTACAAGTTTAATTAAGTAACCATGTAACCTCAAGTTTACAAAATATTCTACAGGAAAACAAAAACAAAAACAAAAATGCTTTGAAACACCCAAGATATATATGTATGACTCTTACTTTTTTACTGCAATAAAATGCATGATTTATTTCCTGCAACTTTCAAATTCAAGGGAAGTTTTTTTTTCGACCCTTTCTCATATGCGTACTATGATTTGGTGGTATTACACCTAAAGGAGCTATATTAACGAACATTTTAACAACAGTTAATGGGAGTGATGCATACACAAAATAATATACTAATTTTGTCGATGCATAAGGGTTCGATTTGTATTTCATGCTCTTTTTGTTGGGATTTCGTCTGTTGCTTGAAATATTTAACTGAATATACGAGTTTTGAACATCGGTAAACTGCTGTTACCCTTACGTTAAAACTTCTAATCCTTTTTTTTGTGTTTTGTTTACGAGTCCTTATTGTTCCATCTATAGTTTTAACTACATGTACTTGTCTTTTGTACCTATCTTTTTTGACTTTGATCTTGTTTGTTTTTCTTTATCCTTTTATCATGGTATCTTAAATACAAGACTTTATTTGTGGTTATTTTCAATAAACGTATTTTATGTTGAGGCACACATTTATGTTAAAAATATGAATTTAGAATTCGTGTCGTTATAAATAACAAGTAACAATCTTACATTGCTTATTGAAAATATGAACATTAAGTTTAAAGTGACTTAAACATTTTAAACAACTATTGTATTATTATGAAATATAACTTATGCTACACATGTCACTATAATAAATTATCTACTTGCTTACTTATTTAATTGCTTATAAGAAACGCATGACATTATTGTAATGCGCATATCCTTGTTTTAATTGGAACGTCGTTTACATACATTAGAACATGCTATAATTTTTCAGATATCAATGTTGTAGTGTGATTTGACATGTAATATTATGTAATATTTTGTAGACGTTTAAGATATTCAAATAATAATAAAAGCCATAATTATATTTAGAATTTTTGAAAACCGTGCTATTGATCTACAAAGAAAACTCTATGAGGAGGAACCACAAGTAGCGATGGATCTGATTTTAACGGAACAAACTGTATGGAATATAAAAGTCAGTCCATTAGAGTGTGCTTTTGATAACGCCATGCTTGACTTTATTGCATACAGCTGTGCACAAAGACGTCTTAACAAAATTTGGTACCGTGAAATAGGTGCAAATCTTGAAGATTTCTGGTTGGTAAGTGAATATTATTTTATAGGTTATTGAACTTATATTACAACAAGTTTGGGCTTGAAATGTAGTTTTCGGTTGTTCTTTGGATAAGACTGTGGGTTTGATGTAAATAAATATATAATGTATTTAGTTACCTAGTCATTTCTGAAAAATGTTGTATCATTGCTGATGATGTTTAAGCAGATATTGATATAATAATTCTAAATTCGAATATAAATCAGTGGCTGTATAAAAGTACTTGATTTTCATTATATTCGTTAACTAGTATAAATAGATAAAAAAATGTATTCCCTTATTTTACTGTATAAAAGTGTCCTTTGAAATTTCAAATTTATAAGTGTGAATATTTTTAAAATGTGTTACGCGTCTCAATACACAAAACAGCTGTATGTATTTGTTTAATTTTATTATTTTCTATACACATTTATGATGTTAGTTTCTCGTTTGATTGTTTTACATTTGTCTTGTTTGAGCTTTTATGCCTTGCTCATTGTTGAAGTCAAAATGTTGACCTTTATTGGGAATCATACGATATTTTTCCCCATATATTGAAAATTCAACAGGACAACTCTCAGTTAAAATGTAAAAACGGGCTTAAAATATTTTTTTTATTAAATACCACTGTCACGCTAAAGTCTGAAAGAATATATTTCCTGTGTTCAATCAGAAAGAACACATTTCATATAAAATAGATTGTTCCAAACCAGACGGTCACATCCAGCAGTTACTTAAGACGTGATACGAATGGTTAAAATTTTCCTTTTCTTTATAATTGACTTTAATTTGTTCGTTTCTTGCATATGTTATATATTTTACAGTTCTTTTAATGTTTAATGCGACGTACAGTTTCTGTCTCAAACAATATTCGAATCATCGTTATATTTCTTTAATGCGCCGATATCCTACAATATTATTTGATGACACACATGACTTGCTTTGTCCACAGGGTAGTCCGATACTACAGATACCCCTGTATTCCAGTCTCTTTTCCACACCTTGGTGACTCTGCTTACATATCATGTAAGTAGCACAATCTTTTCATTGAATCAATCGTTTTACACATGATGAACTTGACATTTTTTTATTTATGTTTTTAGAACGGATTCTTCTGTTATTGCCAATACTATAGAAGAGTTAAGACCAGCAACATACGGTTTTTTAGATTTGTTTCTGCCCCACTTACCCGGTTTTTAATAAACTATGTAAGTAATATTTGAAAATACAAGGATATATAATTACAAACATATATAAGTTTAACTATGTCCAATAGAGTATAGTCTTAGTTCTTATGAATTTTTAAAACTTCATCAGTTGAGAAAGAAGTAAAGGCAACAATAGTATACCGGTGTTCATAAGTTATAAAATGGATTGAGAGAAAACAAATCCGGCTTACAAACTAAAACCGAGGGAAACACATCAACCACAAGAGGAAAACAAGAGAAACAACGAAGTGCAACACAATATAACAGCTGCCATTTTCCTGACTTGGTACAAGACATTTTAAGAACAATGGTTGGTTGAACCTGGTTATGTGGCGCTTAATGAAAATGTAAAATATACCGCTAAAATGACAACATTACATGACAGGAATACAGTACAAATAGATGCAAAAACTTTCAGGACAGAGAAATACATACATAAATAATATGAGAGTACATTTCTGCATGTTAACCACAGAATAACAACGAATACGTAAAATAATTTAGGACAGTACACAAAAAAAACCAGCATTGTAGAATTACAAACTATCCACCACGCGAATGCATCAACGCCACAAAAGTGAGGTCACATGTGAATTTCTAAAAATTGGATATTAAGCTTGGTTTCTTGAAGTAAAAATGAAACAAGCATATTTGATGAATAAACATATAATGTCGCTAAAATAAATTAAATACAGTTCAAGATTAGTTTTGTATTAATGTTAATTGATGTATTTTATAACATTTACAATAATATTGATATAGAACTGTATTAGTAATTAGATAATCAATTTTATTATCTAGCTATGTCGGTATTTCTTCTAAAAACAAAATCGTGTACATATAAGTTCTTTAAACTAAAATCATATAAATGAACTGTGGGATTAATTATCTTTACTTTTACATACGAATAGAAAACAAACAATATAATAACAACTATAATCGATGAGACATATAATAATACCTATACCATATCTATAATATATACCATGAATGTTGAATTGCCAAATACCGTGACACGTATTATAGCAATGCAATTTCACACTCAGCAAAACAGTCATTCTCGGAAATAGGTCACGTTCGGTACTTAAAAGACCAGTCGACGTAAATGATATACTACGATCTAAGACGTGGTAAAACTATCCTTATTTATTAGTAGTTTTAACACGGACACATCGTATATCACTACAAAAGTCAAAAAGTCTGAAAAGACCAGTTTTTGTCTGAATTTGCATGAATTTTTACTCGACATTCTTGATTTGTCTTAATAATTTAAAAAAAATCTTGACATTGTATGAATTTGTCTCATAAGGTTCTTGATTTTTCTTGACATGTGTCTTGACAGTATGAACATTGTCTTAAAATTTCCCGACACTTCCTGTATCATCTGATAAGAGTCTGGATTAGTCTCGACCAATTCTTGACTGTCTTAAATTTGTCTCGATCTGTCTTGACATATTCTTGACATTCTTAATAACGTCTCGATCTGTCTTGACACATTCTTGACATTCTTAATAATGTCTGAATATGTCTTGACATATTCTTGACATTCTAAATAATGTCTGAATATGTCCCGACACATTCTTGACAGTCTAAAATATGTCTTGACACTATCTCAACAGTATAAATTTCGCCTAAAAATGTGAACAGACTTATTCTGCACTGTTTGTGACATTCTTTTGCTGTTATATACTTATTATGGCTAAACTAAACTTTGAAGAATCAAGAATTAATTTTGTGTAGTAAGATACCCTTTTGGTGCAACTTAGTTGGAATACCCTGAATAATCCCCCATGTACTTTGATTTTGATTAATTTTTATTAAACGTTTAATTAATTGTTTTCACTTAGGCAGTTTTAAAATGTGACCATGCGTCTCTTTTGGACCCCAAAATTCATCTTTTGGGTTTGTGTGGCTGAAATAAGAGGAGGGGGGGGGGGGGGGGTTCGTGAAGGTCAAAGACTTAGTTCCCATCTTGATTCAAAAACCTTGTTCATTTTTTAGGACAACCAAAAAAACATTTTTTATTTCAATTTGAGTGTTGAATTTTATAAATTTTTAACAAAAATAAATATTTTTGATAACTGACCTTCCGAAAAAGAAAAAATGTTAAGATCTATATCATGCATGTCTGTTTGGGATCCATTTCATAAGACCAATGATTTCTATAGAAAATGGACCCATTATAAATACATTTTTTATCTCCTGGGGTAGATAATACTTTTCTTTTAATCTTTGGGAAATATTCAATTTTCAATTCATTTTTCATGAACAAACTTTTTAAATTGTAGTGGCATGGTCGGCCAATTGATAATTTGTATGGCTTATTACAGGTAAAGCAGTAATTTCTATTTGACAGTTGCGTGTATTCTGGGGGTGTGGAATATCTTAATTTTATGGGGAACATCCTGTCCATGTGTAATACTTAAAATATATTCCAACAGATGACATTACACAATTTTTCTTCTGTTAAATGAATGATTTGTATATCATCATAATTTGCTATAAATATATAAATAAACCACATTTTGGTACAATAATTTTTTACCATATAAACATTTAATATTATGAATGTAGAATGAAATATGTCTACAGTATGATTGGTTGTAATCATTTAATTTATAAAATTTAGGAATCAAAATTTGTAATTATTTAAAAACTCAATTTTAAATTGTTTTATATCAACACATCCAAATTTAAATTATTTTAAACATTAGATTTAAACTCAGAACTGTCAAGTAAATTTAAGACACAATTCAAAATGTTCAGAATATGTCAAGACATACTGAGAAAAAATAAGAATGTCGAGAACATGTTCAGAAATTTCAAGACAGTATTTAAATGTCAAGAATTTGTCAAGAAATTTTAAGACCATATTCAGAATGTCAAGAATATGTCAAGTAATTTTCATACAAACTTGATATAAATGAAAATTTGTCAAGAAAAATTAAGACACAAGTCATACTTTTGGAGAATGTCGAGTAAAAGTTCATGCAAATCAAGACAAAAACTGGTCTTTTCAGACTTTTAGACTTGACTTTTGTAGTGTATTGATCAACCAATTTGTGATGGTGTCCATGAAATTTAGGAAATGTCATTTTTAATCTTTCCCCCTCATAACTTTGTCGGAGCACAGTCCTGTATATGAAGTCCGCATAGTGGGAAGATGCACGAGCATAACGTATCAACTGAGATATGTAAACATCATACGATGGGACAGAGGTTATGTAACTGTTGAGAAATGGGAAATTGATAATTGAGAAGTTGAAATCGTCCCGTTGGTCATACATTTTAGTGTGAAGTCGTGAAGAAAATATGGAAAACGCATCAGTGTATAATAAACAAAAATCAGAATGACGAAAATAAAGTTTATATATTGTATACGTAACCACTGAAATTCAAAGAATTCATTTACGAAATACTTAAGCTGTTTTCCTGAAACCTTACTTCTACTTAATCTTATCATGGTACCTCACATTTCTCTGCGTTTCAGATATTTTTTATTGCTGCAATGGTATGTTATAGTGCATTCCTGCTAACACAATTATCAGTTTATGAGAACATTGGTTCCGTTGGAGTTTATGAGTGGTTGGTTTACATATGGTTACTAGGGGATATTCTGGAGGAATATAGAGGAGTAAGTTCCACTTCTGTTGCTTAAACGTAATTCTCAGAAAGTAATTTATGTTATTGGTAAAATTTGCGGATATTAGTTGATTATTGAAATTTGATGAATAAATTTTATAATGTTTGTTTGGATAAAGTGTAATAATTTGTGATATATTTTTTGAATGCGTGTTAGCTCACTTTTTTATGTAAATCGTTTTGCCTGAACATAAAGTTAATGTACTGTAAATCAGTCCCTTTTTTAAAATTATTTTCAATTAAGTGATAGTTCCTACCAATATCTATTAAAGATTTTACCTTGGAATAATGAAGTCATCAAAAGCAGATTTGCTAAAGAGGAGGAGAAAGACAAACCATTAAGTCTGTCCATAAAATACAGGATAAAAAGATATTTTTACGACTTTTGGAATTCTCTTGACTTCATCTCGTACTGGATAACAATTGCAGCCATGATAGTTCGGTTCTTTGATGATGACGATACAAATGGTGCTTTAGCTAGACGATTTTACAGTCTCAGTTTATTTACCGTTTACATGAGATTTCTACATTCAATTTTGATGTCTAGAAAATTAGGACCAAAGATAATCATGATCAAGGAAATGGTAGGTTTTATGAACTCTACTTTTAAACCGTTTGAAAGCGTGGTATATAAAGGTTTAAAGGAAGAAGATCGAATTTAAATGATTAAAATTTATGAAAGAAATACTTACCATAATAGAAAATGAAAAATCAGGTCATGCACAACAACAAAAAACATAAAGAGATAAGGAACAGCGCTGCAATTGCTGCTCTTCATCTCAAAGTCACAGTGAGCACTACATATGGAACGAAACCTCTCACTTCACTGCATTCGTATTTTTTCATCATCCACTTAAGTTAATATTTCTTTATTATATATTGTAGCAGGATTGTTTTTTTTCAAGTCTATATATATTGATAAAACGTAAAATAACAAAAATATCGATCTCCGAGGAAAATTCAAAATCGAAGTCCATTGTTAAATGTCGAAAATCAAAAGCTCAAACACATCAAACAAATGGTTAACAACTGTCACATTCTTGATTTTGTACAGGTATTTTCTTGAGTAGAAAATGGTGGATTCAACCTGATTTAATAGATAGCTAAGCCTATCACTTGTATGACAGTCCCATTCTTCCAGTAAACTTAATTTTGACAGACTTCTCATTTTTTGTGATCGTGTTCTTGTTAGAATAAGAGACGTTTGTCACTGACCATCTAGTTTAATTTCGGGTCAGAGGAATAAAATTTGAATAGTTATTTCGATTGATTAATAGATGGTTGTGTAAAGGTGGCTCTTTCGAACTAAAACAAATCTTTTTGCTTGGACAAGGTGTACTTCTCTTTTCTCTGTTTACTTTAGAGCCAAATATTTTGTCAATCTTTAGAATTGTTGATTAAATATTGTCCATTACACAAGTATTTCGATCTAGGCAGACTAGAAAATCATTTGATTAAAATCAAAAATTTATTAAGGGTTACAAACTATAAGATTTTATTATGGTAATTCGGAATGTCGATTTTTATTCACCGCAATGTGCAATAACTTTTAAACTCTAAATTAAAAAAAAAAAACGTTAATGATATTCCACGACGTGTCCGCGGTTGTGTCCTCTAATCCGGTGAGACGGTACTCCGATATTTCAAAACTAATATTTAGACAGCTAGATTCCTATGTTTATCAAATTTAGTATGATTAAGTTTATTATTACAATTATGTACTTCTTGGTACTTTATGCGAATAAAAAAAAAACACCAATTGATAAAACTGTTTGAAAAAAATTTAAAATGCTTTAGTCATTCAATTTTTTTTCTCTCAGATATACGATACATTTTAGATGATGATTTTTTTGCAATTTTATTGATGCCTTCAAACATTCATTGATGCAGTTGCCTTTCTGATCATAAATATTGTCTTTTTCATTTCAACCGCCTTCGATGATGTTCCTCTCAGTATACAAATTACAAACTTGTGTTGTGTTGACCATATATAATTTGGTTGTTAGTCTAGTCATTTACTTGTCTCATTGATACTTACAAAGTACCCACATCCTATTTTACTCATTATCAAGAATCCAAATGCTTTGCACTTGTTGGTAATTACGATTTTATATGACATTTCGTTTTTGCATTTTGGACTAAAAAAAAATTGCTAAAATGTAAAGAGTACTAAATAACATTTAGATAAAAGATCATGTTTCACATTTACACTCAATGTTTCAGTATTCAGAAATAGCATGTTTATCTTATTCACCTATTCATTACCAATTTCTTAATTATTCAGATCTCAATCAGACATTAATCTCGCACCTATTACTACACTTTCATATTTCAGCTGAAAGACCTATTTCGATTCATCGGTATTTTGTTTGTCTTTATGATGGGGGTCGGTGTGTTGTATCATGCAAATATGTACCCAGCGCACTATGATATGTGGAATCCAACTCATTGGACTTATTGGAGGATCTGGAAGATAATGTACATTCCGTATTGGCAGATTTATGGGGAACTTTTCTTGGAAGATTTTAAAGGTAATATTATGTAATCTAATAAGACAGGTTCAGCGTAAGATGATATGTATGTGCTTGCTTTTTTATGCAATCTGAAGGTTTATTTTTGTCTTTCGTTTTTGCTGATGTGCTCTGCTGTTGTCTGTTCTATAGTCGGGTTGTTGTCTCTTTCATTTCTTTGGCACATTCCCTATTTCCATTCTCAATTTTATTTGTCAATATGAATTTTGTTTTTTTCTTTGTTGACATATTTTTTGTTTTTAGAGTTTTAATATTTAATTACAAAGTCTGCTGTACCCCTGTTTGTGACAGTTTTACCTATTATATCTGTTTGATTTTTGTTCCACATCGTTGTCCATATAATGGAATTTTGTTTAGCTACTAAACTACCTATTAAACCAGGTTTATGTTTTGTTTTACATAAGAAAATGCCTGTACCAAATCAGGAATATGTCAATTGTTACTAATTCGTTAGATGTGTTTGGGCTTATGATAATGTCATTTTCTCATAGACCCTCCGTTTAGAATTTTCTTCGGAGTTCGGTAGATTTCTTCTTTTAATGGAATACATACACATAAACTATTTCAATAAATGGATTGTTTGGTCATTTTCGTAGAAGAATTAGTTGAATTCAATGACTTTTTGAGGTAATATGTCCGTTATCTAAGTTTAGTAATAAGTTCAGTGTCGATCGAAACAGGTAATTGACTTAAATATATCATCGTTCATGTGAAGGAAAAGAACTTATGACGTAGACAATTGAACTATGCAAGTGATGCTAGATGCATGGAGATGAAGAAACCCACACTTGTACAGAGATATTTTCTATGTGTTTGTGGCATTTAAAAGAATTTACTATTATAGAAGATATCAATCATTTTAGTCTTTTTACTGTGATTTGTAGATGGAAGCAATTATAAGTCTCATTGACCTCATAGGAAGTTAAAAAGTTCACGACATGACAGATGTACAAGAATTCTAACGGCCGGATTTATGCACAAACCAATAATCGCAACACGAAGTTAACGATTTATGATTTTCCACCGCCACACGTCATTACGTCTATTTCATTTGAGGATATAAAAGAGTATCCAGAGAGCGATTCATCTCAAACCTTTAACGTATGGTTAAAAAAGAAGCTGTAGATACCAAGGGACATTAAAAACTACAGGTCGAAGAAATACCGAAAATACTATGAGCACATACTAGTATATAAACGATGAAACATGATGAAAGGACTAACAATAGTTTACAAAACACCAAATAGAATACTTATCAAAACAAAAAGATTAACACGAACCATACAAAAGGGTTATCGCAGGTATTCCGGTTAGGTCAGTATATCTTGTGGTTCTCGAGTGGTACTGTCGTGTCGCTCATCATGACAGTTGAATAGTTGTGTATCATAAGTCACATTCGATGGCGAAAAAACAAATGACGTTTTCATAGTAGTGATGTTAAAGAAATATAATGATAAATATGGTAACTGTGAATATTACTAAACATATTTATCGTATTGATCGAAAGAACGAAAAGAAAACCAGTTGACTTTATCTATAAAACAAATGCCCAAATAAATAAAAGTTTCTTTCTTAACATAAACATTTTTTTATATATATACTATAAATTGATCCTTATTTTACAGAAAATAGTAATGCGCCATCATGTACTTCGATCCGAAGTGTGTGGGAGAGTGACCCTAGTATGGAGAGATGCATTGAGTATGACTGGGTCCTGATCGTCATTGCTGCCTTGTATATGCTAATATCTAACCTGTTGTTGGTTAATCTTGTCATTGCTCTGTTTAGGTATTTGTTTTTTCGGGGCCTTTTATAGCTGACTATGTGGTATGGGCTTGGCTCGTTGTTGAAGGCCGTACGGTGAATTTTGAATTTCTGTGCCATTTGGACTCTTGTGGAGGGTTGTTTCATTGGCAATCATAACACATATTCTTTTTTATGTTTATCATAGGTTTTATTTCCAGAATTTCACAAAAACAATACCAACGATATATCATCCTAACCGTTAAACAATTACTTCAAACAACGAAGTAATGAAATAATCATTCACGACATGTAGTAGCATGTTTGTTTTTCTTGTAGTTTATTCAATATTTGAAAAGAAATCCTAATTTAGTTGTTGTTTTAGTTGTTACATCGAAATACAGAAGACAAAAAACAATGATGCAAATCGAAAGGACATGCCTTGCTGGCAATAATTAAAGAATTTTTTTTTTTTGATTTAAATGTCATCAAAATTATGTTTTATTAAAAATATTAACTATTAATTCTTTAAAAAAAAAAAGCTTAAGTAAAATGGTTTTATTTTCGACCACAATGCAGTATATAAAGAGTTAAATCACAAAAATACTGAACTCCGAGGAAATCCATAACGAAAAGTCCCTAATCAAATGGCAAAATCGAAATCTTAAACACATCAAACGAATGGAAAACAATTGTCATATTCCTGAGTCACGTACGTCATATATGTAACAAAGAAGCATAAAAATGCAAATAGACAAAGCACATAGGAAAAATGAAAGACAAAAGCAACAAACAAGTTTTCGAAGTTACACCAAAATGCATATAGACAAAGCACATTAGAAAAATTGAAAATCAAGAATACGAGAACATGATAAACAATTATGACAAGACGTACAAGTACCACAAGCGAAGTATCCTAATAACAATAATAACAAACAAATATTTTACAAAGAAGCACAAAAGGCATATATCAAATTAACAACCGCATTCATTCCTTTCTTATTTTTGAATTTTATTTATATATGCTAAATTCACCCATTTACGACTATAAGCACTGGGACCAAATGGCCAGATCAACATGGCTCTAACGCAGAAACAAAAAAAAGTAAAATAACAAAAATTCTGAACACCGAAAAAAAATCAAAACGCAAATTGCCAATGTGCTTAATAAAAAGGCAAAATCAAACGTTCAAACAAATGGACAACAACTGTCATATTCTTGACTTAGTACAGGCATTTTCTTATGTAGAAAAGATAACAAAAAAGAATGCATTTGAGGTATAAAAAAATGAAGATTCTGATCTTTGTGCATATGTTACAGGAATAGATAACCTTAGCTGTATTTGGCAAAACGTTTAGGAATTTTTGGTCTCAATGCACTTCAACTTAGTACTTTATTTGGCTTCGAGCGTCACTGATGAGTCTTTTGAAGACGAAACGCGCGTCTGGCATATATACAAAATTTAGTCCTGGTATCTATGATGAGTTCATTTACAACCTTTTTACTCATTTAAAGGTAGAAAGTATCATACTTGCTAGTCAAATAATTCATATCACTATCAAATTTCACACAATAATCGGTTTATAAATCCAAACTATTTAATTTTTGGTAGTTACCGTTTTGAGATTGTGCAAGCCAATTCTGAGAGATTGTGGAGATATTGGAGATATTCTGTCATTATGGACTATCGCACCAGAGTTCCTGCTCCTCTCAATTTGATTATCAGACCCTTTATGATGATTGCAAAATGCATCAAACGTTGTAAAAAGAGTTGCGATAAAGATAAAGATCTCGAAAAGGGTACGTAACATTTATATAACTTGCAATTAACTTTAATGTTTCTTTAAAATAAACTGAGTCGTATATTCTATTTTTATTCGTTGCCTTGGATTTGCTTAAAGTTTGTCAGGTAAGGAGACTTCATTGCGAAGACAGCTTAAAATCAATCACCATGCGTTCTTACGAAAATGATTTTCTTTCTTTTGATAACATTGATTTTTTTTATGAAAATGATACGTTAATTTCATGTTGTCGAGTCTACAGATTTCCATTGTTGCAATATGTACATGTCTGTTGTTACATCTGAGGTGTTTGATTAATGTAGTATTCAAATTGCTAAAAAATAATTGAACACAAGGATACTAATGTCATTGTTTTGTTATTGGTTTATATTTCTGTTGGGTTTCATTTTATTTTACTAGTTTACTTCTAAATATTGCTGCAGTTGTTGTGTCAGACGTTTGAGACGAAAACGAGATCTATAATCTGTTCAATTTCTGTGTCCTTGTCTTTTTAGGGTTTTGTGAAATTCTTGTTTTTTGTTGCACTGTGCATAACATTAATCAGTTGCCATGTGTCCAATTTCACAGGTATATTCAGTAATATTGTTTTTATTATTTTTTCAGTGGCACAGGAACGAGAAATCAAACGGATGGAAAGATTACAAGATATATGTGCAAACAAATGCATTCGTGCTATAAAAATATAGTATTTTAACCATTTGTCAATATCGTCGTTCGTATGAAGATTACTTCAGTCGTTCAAATTTTATTAGCTATGACCAAGTGTGAGTCAAAACATTTTGTATTACGCACCTGTTTCAACATTGAGGCTTAAATTTGAGACTAATGTTAAATTCAAAATTTGTAGATTTATTTAATTATTTTAAATGGTTTCATTCATGGTACTAATGACAATAAATTTTGCAGTCTGGTTCTTCTCTAATTCCAATACACATACTGAGTTAGTGTTGTTATGTATTTTGTCTTTGATTTCTTATTTAGTAGTCAGCATTTCGATGTTGACATTAATATCAATTATATAGTCATTTTTATAGATTTCCTGTTGACAAAACTTTACAATTTTAAAAAAACTAAGGATTTTCTTATCCCAGGAATAGATTACCTTAGCCGTATTTGGCACAACTTTCAGGAATTTCGGGTTCTCAATGCTCTTTAACTTTGTACTTGTTTGGCTTTATAACTATTTTGTTCTGAGAGTCACTGATGAGTCTTGTGTAGATGAAACACGCGTCTGGCGTATTAAAATATGGTAAAGATACCTGGTACCTTTGATAACTATTATTTGTATTGCGATTATTAATTTTAAAAGACGTTAAACTAATTGAATTTCAATTTTTACTATAACCTTAGTTTAAGGGATTTATTTGCATAATATTATAACTGTCTATTTAACTGCCAGTTACAAAAAAAACATTTTTGTTGTTAAAACAACCTGTCCCAAGTCATGAATGTGACAGTTGTTTTCGAATTCGAAAAGCTTTTGATCAAACTCGACATGTATGTCTTTGTAATAATACATAAGATTCTACCCTTAAAGGTGCATTGTTTCCTATGCCAGACACTTAATAAGAGTATGTCTACATGTGTAATAAATGTTTCTCCGCAGACTCATTTAAATTAATCCATGAGTTATACCAGTCATAGTGACTTAGACAACTAAGTACTGGAAAGAATGTATGATTCACTATATAATCAATGAAATAAGTGCATAATTAGGACTCGGATTACTTCAAGACTCGACCATTGCACTTGAAACAAATAGCTTGAATACCAAGTCAACAAAGTAAAATAGTATAATAAAAAAAAAACTGCCGAAATATTTTGTTATATTCGGCTGTGGCTATTTACGCTTGTGGGTGAGAAAGCCTTAGTGCTGGCAATTAGGCTTCTGGTACATATTCAGACGAAACGTCCACCATCAGTGTATTTTAGACTCTCGAATCAAATTAATTTGTTTGATTGCAAATACTGTGTTTTACAACTTTTGATGTTTGATTATATAATAAAAACGTGTTCTTTTTCTTTTTCCAATTTCAAAGCATTGGATTATCCGGATACACTTTAAACCTAATAAAGCATAAAATTCTTTAATATAAAGCAATGACTCGTTTACTGGAAACACATGAATGGAGACCACGATAGCTCAATTACTTTACCATCAGTCTGTCAACACCGAATTATAAGTTGAGCCCAAACCTTTGGCAGGCGCGCTCGACACCAATTTGAATTGTCTAGAACTTGTAGATTTCCTGCCGAAGGTTTGCTGTTTTCTTGATGGTTTTCGGAAATCTTCACTAATAAAATCGGGATGCTAGGGGTGTTAAGCACCGATATATTAATTCAATCAATCAATCAAAAAATTTAACAAGTGTTCTATTTTTTTTTGATTTCATGCATATCTTTACCAAATTGTAACCGTGAACATGAGTACTTATACTTAGCTTCGTTTATTACTGAAATACTTAAAATAACCGTATCCGTAATGATAGAGAAAAAATATCCTAAAGGGATCTAAGTAGCCATTTCGAATCGCCATCCCTCCAGTCAAACAAAGAGTATCAAAATGAAATCATTGACTGAATACTTTCCAAAAACACCATTATAGGATTGAACACTTTTTTCGAGAGATTTATTATGTGTAAACTGAGGCGATTAATTCACAAATAGAATAAAATTCTGAAGGACGTTCCAGTAAAACTTTCTCAGGCAGTAACCAAATTTGCACTAATAACCTCTTTTAAAATGTGTTTATCCTTATAATGTTTAACCAAAACATTTGCAATGTACAGTTGTCATGCTTTGGATACTGTTTGCCATCAAATGCATAATTGACATGTCAATGGTTAGAAGTAAACCGCCATTTTGAATTTCTGAAATCCATATTATCAGTTAATGCAACGCTATATAAAATTAAATAACATCTACCTCAAAATTTATTATTAAGTATTCAAGAAATGGAATAACTCCCAGCTTTATAGTTTTCCTTTGTATGATGTTATGTGATGACCTTTATGCACCAAGATGTTTCATGACGCATATCGGAATGTCAATATGATTTTAATTTAATGCAATGTCCTATTTTATCTTTTTTTGTCTTAAAATAGAAATCACAGTCATTTTATTCTGATAAAAAGAATGATATGGGATACCCCATTTACTGAATAGTATAAAATACTACACCAAACTAATTATCAAAAAAAGGAAAACGAAAAATTATGACAATACCAGCCCAATATAGTTACACTCTGCTTCTCAAGAAAAGACATTTCAGTAAGGAAAACCATGCCAGCATGTAAATATACACGTATGTTAACACAGGTGTGAAAATTGACAAATTGGTGACGATCTAGGAATGGAAGAGTGGAATAATTTGATTCACTGATGATTTTGTTCAGTAAACATACACACTTATACTATAAATATACCCATGGTATGACATGCCTCAGTCTGAACATGTTTTGATATATAATATTAAAAACAAAATTGACGAAACAACTCTTTTATTCAAAATCATAATTAGTAATTTGCAAATAAAACAATTGATATGCGACAAAGTCGTCCGCAGAGATTGAACGAAAAAAATCTAAATATTTGAAAATGCAGATCTTCTAAATCATAGTTATTGTCATTTCTGGGTAACAAATTTATGTTGTACTAATTACAAAAGGGGACATTACAATACTCCCATCGCTTTTTAGGGTCAGTAGTGTAACACCAAGGTGCAGCTGAACCGTCTGGATTACGACAATAGTTTTCATCTTGATTATGAAATGGGTGACGATGAGGAGTATTCAACTTCCAAGTCTGACAGTCCCTGTTGCTACTGGTGGTACTGATCATTCCTTTATACTCAAAACCCTGAGCTGTCTTCTTACATCCTTTCTGTTTAACTACAATAATAATAAATTCAAGTATAAATAAGTTTAAAGACATATTTTTTTTCTATTACTAATTTTTATTAATTTCCAGGTAATTGTTTCCTGAAGTATCTTATTTTTACCTAGACTTTCGTCATATATTTCTGCCCTTGTAAACTTTTATGTGTTTTCTGATTATCTATTTATGTTTTTTACGTATGGCAAAGTACAGAAAATGTAAGGTGGTAAGCGTTATACCTTTGTATCAGAAAATTGTTTATATATAAAAAGGTTGATGTATGAAAAATGTTTTTCAACAGATCGAATGGAGCTTACTTTTTAATTTGAAAAAGTACAGTCTATTCGAACATGTGCAGGGTATGGATTATTGTCGTTATAATTATTATTGATTTCTAATGTCCTATCAGTTTCACTAAATGAATTTTGCAAAGAAGTAGTATATGCTATTGGAGGAATAAAATAATCTAAAATAAAAAAAAGTATTGTCTATTGTATTATGCCAATTTAACAAATATCTAATTTTGAGATTAATATTAATATATATTACATTAATATATTTGGAGTAAATTCTTTGAGGGAAATTATTATTGTTGTACTATAAATGAAATCAATAAGATCTAAGTACCATTTGCAAGTTATCTAATTCCCCCTTTTCGGAATATAAGGGTTAAAACAAGTAGAACAAAACGTTATAGTTGTGATACTTTCATAGCAACAATTTCCGAATTGTGGCAATTATAACATGTTTTTAAACTCCGTTTTACAATTCAATAAACGGCTGTCAACGGCTGTGTCTCTCTTTAACTTGCCAATACACATACATGTATAGTGTTTACAATTTTAACCGGATCAATGACCATAACTGGACACTTCATTGATGAATTTATCCCAAGACACCTATCTCTTGATAGAATGATCTATGATAAGCGAAGCAGTAAAACTCCACCCAGTCAAGTGAAATAAATCAAGTAATAGTTATTGACGCATTGAAAACGACATATACTTAGACCTAGTTCAGCAACAGTTATCTGTATAAAATTAGGAATGAAAATGGTGAATGTGTCAAAGAGACAACAACCCGACCATAGAGTAGACAAAAGCGGAAGGCCACCAATGGGTCTCCAATGCAGTGAGAAACTCCCGCACCTGGAGGTGTCCTTCAGCTGGCTCCTACATAAATATGTATATTAGTTAAAGGATGTTTACTTTCTCTTGAAGTATAAAAGCTACATAGGAATTTTATCTATTTGATATTCGGATAAAGTTCAATAACTTCTAAATGTATAGAAAAAATCTTCAAAACGGACATGTCGAATGATAAAGTATACGTTGTGCTAAACATACATACACAATAACTGTAATAAATTACCATCTGACACATCAGTCATCGAAATATATAACAAAATCTAGGTCTTTTAAGATTTTCTTGATGATATTGATTGTAAACGTTATATTAAAATAATGTAGTACTCACAACAATAGGGGACGTTACAATATTCCCATCGTTTATTAGGGTCAGTGGTATAACACCAAGGTGCAGCTGAACTGTCTGGATTACGACAATAGTTTTTATCTGGATAATGATATCGGTGACGATGAGGAGAATTCAACTTCCAACTCTGACAGTCCCTGTTGCTACTGGTGGTGCTGATCATTCCTTTATACTCAGAACCCTGAGCTGTCTTCTTACATCCTTTTTCCTTTTTTACTACTGCATAATAATACAAATCAAATATAAATAATTTGAAAGGCAAATTTTCTTTCATAATTGATGTTTGAAACTTTCAATGTAATTGTTTACTTGAATTTCTTACTTTTCTCAGATGTATGGTCAAATAACTTATAAGAAGATTACTTCCCTAGAAAACTTTCACGCATTTACTAATTATCCATTCATGTTTTTGTACTTATGGCAAAGTATATGTAATCGTACAGTAGACAATATTTGTTGAACTTTTGTATGTATTTAGAGCTCATTCAACTGTATCTGATTATACCCTTCAGTGAAAATAGAAATGTTATACGTGTTGCCTTTAGATACCTGTCACATGAAAACCAAAAATAATAACAAAAAAAAAAGAACTCCGAAGAAAATTCTAAACGTAAAGTTACTTTATCAAATGGCAAAACCAAAAGCTAAAACATATCAAACGAATGGATAACACCTGTCATATGTTTGATTTGGTACAGACATATTCTTATTTGAAATTGATGAATCAAACATTATTTTGTAGATAGCTAATCTTCTCTCTTGTAAGCCAGTCACATGCATTACCATAAAATAGACAACTATGTGTGAAAAAATAGACATAATAGGTAAGAATGTCAAGAATAGGGATACAGCAGTCAACATTGGTTTTAATCTTAATCACTATAAGAACAAACAAATATATCAACAAAGGAAAACAAAAAGGTCTTTAAATGTAAAAAAATGTATGTTAGTAAAAGTCAAAACGTATACATTTGTTTTCACGCAAATCTGTACATACAATGTTGTTAAAAATGTATATTATATTGCCATAAACATTTCTGTTTTTACTGATTTGGAAAAAAAGAGGTCATCGTTATTAATCGTTCCGTGAAAATTCCTTAAAATGGATGTACGTCTAGATGGCGTCATGTTAAAAATTGTGTTTGTTCATGTTTATTTCATACATCACTCAAAATGAGATGACACATATGTTATTAAACAGAAATTCCTTCATAATAAAAGTGTCAAATGAAAACGCAGTAAATGGTATAAAATGTGTTCCAACAGGACCAGATATTATGACATTGTTTATAACAAAGTTTGCAGTGGAACCTCTGCTTGGCGGTACAAATATACGTTGAAAATTCCTCGTTTCTATTCTCAATTCTATCAAATGATATAATCATAAAACCCTTGAATTTCATTCGTTAAATCCGAAATTTAAAGCAATGAAATATAGTTTAAAATTACACTCTGTCGACTAAATTTTTCAAACACGTAATATAAAGTGGCACATGCTTATCGTCACCAATTTTTATAAACGTTCTTTACATTTATAGATCCAGTTCTGAAATGTGCATTCAACTGCATTTTGGAGTATAAACGCTACATAGGAATATTAAGTTTGATATTTAGATAAAGTTCAATAACTTTTAAAATTCTAAAAAGTATTCATCAAAACCTGATATATCCAATGATAACGTCTACGTTGCCATAAATAGACTTCGACAAAAAAATGTACATGAATGACCATCTGAAAAATTGGAAACCGGAATGGAATCACAAAATCTTATTCCTAAAACATGCAGATTTTCTTGATGATATTGATTGTAAACGTTATATTAAAAAAATGTAGTACTCACAACAATAGGGGACATTACAATACTCCCATCGTTTATTAGGGTCAGTGGTATAACACCAAGGTACAGATGAACCGTCTGGATTACGACAATAGTTTTGGTCTAGATAATGAAATGGGTGACGGTGAGGTGTATTGAAATTCCATCTCTGACAGTTCCTGTTGCTGACGGTGGTACTGATCATTCCTTTATACTCAGAACCTTGAGCTGTCTTTTTACATCCTTTCTCCTTAACTGCAAAAATAATAAATTCAGATACAAATTATTTTGAAGACAAAGTTTATGCTATTAGTATTTTTTTAATTGTAAGTGTTTCCTTAATAGTCTATTTTATCTCAAATATAGGTCAATAGTTATCAAAGGTACCAGGATTATAATTTAATACGCTAGACGCCCGTTTCGTCTACATAAGACTCAAGCAGATTATTTTCATAATAAGGTCTTACGTGTTTACTCAGTTTTGATTTATGTGTGTTCGTTCACGCAAGTTGCAAATTTGTTGAATTTAAGTAAAGATTAAGAATTAATTGAAGTACATCTGATTCTCAAAAAATATCTACAGATTGCTTATATAACCCCAGGGATATAGTCAAATCAATATTGACGTAATAAACGTTTAGAATTCATTTAAAAAAAGACGAAAAGTATGCAGTTGGTCACTTGTTAAAAAGGTTCATGATATTGCTATAAATATTTAAAATTTTACTAATGAGAAAATGTAAGGAGGTGATCGATATCGCATGTTCCGTGGAAATTCATGTAGGTTGATAAAAAGAGTAAACAAATGATCAAAACTATAAAAGAGGGACGAAAGATAACAGAGGGACAGTCAAACTCATATATCGAAAATAAACTGACAACGCAATGGCTAAAAATGAAAAAGGCAAACAGACAAACAATAGTACACATGACACAACATAGAAAACTAACGAATAAGCAACACGAACCCCACAACAAACTAGGGGTGATCCCGTATAAAATGATTGTAACGTTTAGGCGGCGTCAAGCTATACAATTGTATTTGTTCTTTTGTATTGCATCTATCACTAAAACGTTATTGTCACCTTCCCTGTTCCAATTCTCAATTTCAATAAATGGTATAAACTGCTAAAGCAAAAAAGATAAACGGTTTGATTTTTTTTTTAATTAACTCAGAAATTTTCAAGTTATCACATTTAGTTTTAAACAAGATTCAGCAGAATATTTTTTGAGAACTCGCAATGAAAATCGACAAATGTTTATTTCCGCTTATTTTTACAATGTTAAATACATTATAGACCTAGTTCAGTAATTAGAAATCAGCTTTATCTTTTGGAGTATAAATGCTACATAAGAATATTATTTATATGAAATTTAGATAAAGTTTACAAACGTCAAAATACAAAAACCCAAAAATTAACAAAACCTGATATATCGAATGATAACGTGTTCTTTGCCATAAACAGACATAGACAAAAACTGTAAATCAATTACTATCTTACACATCGGTCATAGAGATGGAACCACAAAATCGAAATCTTTGAAAATACAAATTTTCGAGATTTTGTTCTCTAATTGTAAACTTTTTGTAAAAAAAAAGTTATATTTACTACAAAAATGGACATTAATATATTCCCATCGTTTCTTTCGATCGGTGGTATAACAGCAAGGTACAGCTGAACCAGTTTGATTTATAAATACGATTATGTAAAGATATATTTCGTAAGTTCGAATGTGAAGTCAGAGAGTATTGTTGTCTCTGTTTTAGAAATGTAAATTATATCGTCCTTGCTCGAGCCGTTCACTTATCCACGCCCGAGTTAGATTAAGAACCTTATGATGAGATGGTTTATCGTTGACAGTCATAAAGTGATGAAGTGCCAAATACCCGCCGTGTCGAAGAATCTGTCCTCTTTCCAGTTTGAATTCAAACTTCAACTTTTAAAAAGTGAATAGTAAACACTGAATTTTAGAAAATACCAAACGTTTTGTTAGTATTTTCTAAAATTCAGTGTTTACTATTCACTTTTTGAAAAGTTGAAGCTAATTTTAACATCAATGTCTATATCTAAGCGATAATTCCTATTTGTATTTAAACGGGAATTTATTGAATAGGAGTGTAAAAGTAAAAGTATGAAAATACCAATATTATCAAAATAAATCGTTAATTCGCAAACAAACAAAACGGTACGCAACATAAACAAATAATCCTACTTACCGTTAGATGTACAGTTTGTAATTAAGGTGACTATCAAAATGCTGAATAATATGGAGGACTGCATTGTTCTAGGAATCGTGGTGTCCTTACTACATATGGGTGTTGTTTAAATTAAAATAATTCGACAGATTAGTGAAATCAACACTCTACAAACAGTGTATTGTGATATATCAGGATGTTAAGTTTACCATGTTGTTACATAACATTATGTTCCATTAAAATCCTTTATTTTGATTGGCTGATAATAATGCCAAACATAACAATATCATATTCTATTTCCTAATAAAATATTACAGCTGCGACTGCAACTGATATCAGTGACAATTTAAAAAAATGTGTTGAAAAACAAATGAAAAGTTTGATATAACTGATAATTTCATGGTTGTAGCATAATAATGGAGTAATAAAAAGTATTCATTGATTAATTCTTCTTATAATTTTGTATGATTGTAAAAGCGATGATTGTGCGCATATTCTAATATGAAGAGCGCTTCCGCACTTTATAGAAGATGTGCGTCAGTCATCGATTATAAACTCTAATAAATTCTTAAAAGAAGCATTAAATTATGAATTATAATCAAACTGAAGTAACTAAATATTCATTGAATCAAAGCGTGTATTTTTTCTATCTCACGTTGAGTATATTAGGTTTGATACGTTAGTGGGAGACGTTTGGGTAAATTTTATTTTGTTTTAATATTTTCACAATCAAGATACTAGTATAGGACATCTTTGAAACCATATTAACGCAAAGTTGGTTAAAAGAAATGTCAGATATTGAAATTGTACGATCAACTAAAAAATGGAAATAAAACAATACAAGACAATTTAAATTTCTTATCCCAGCATGGATTACCTTAGCTGTATTTGGCACAACTTATTGGAGTTTTAGGTCCTCAATGCTCTTCAACTTTGTACTTGTTCGGCTTAATTGATATTTTGATCTGAGCGTCACCGATGAGTCTAATGTTGACGAAACGCGTGTCTGGCGTAGTGAATTATAAGCCTGGTACCCTTGATAACTATTGTAACAAAACAAGCATGGAGTTGAAGAAATTATGTTGTAATTGATCGTCAATCAAATCCTCCTTTCCTAGTTTATTCAATAACCTCATGAGTTGCATCGCTCCATTGTTTTTATTAATTGTAATGAGCAACCAAACCGATGGGTAACCATTTGATATTCGGTTTTCTGAATTAATTTTCTCTTTTGTTTACAATTATTATCTGCATCATATTCACTGTGTCTTGGAAAGATATATTTTTTCAAGTCTTAACAGGTAATTTATTTCCAGAATCCTTCTTTCTTATAAATACACAGGCAGTCTGGATGTATAAACTTGAACGTTCAATCAGCTAGTTCCTCGTGTCGCTGAAAGAAAGTCATGTTCTCTGTACGCTAAACAATCATTGTGACGAAGTTAGATTGCATGGAGCAGGGCCTGCTGAAATCTATAAATCATCTCTTTGTTCTGTGTCAGTCTATACTCCCTGTCCTTCATCGTTCTCTAGTCATTTTTTACATCGTTAAATTTTGGTTAATTGCAAGAAATAGAGCTACATAATAAAGCAAACTTTCTATTGTCCGTGAAAATCTGAATATAAAGTTAAAGGAGATTATGGTACGTAAGTCAATATTTAAAAAAAGGAATTATCGAGTTTACGGACATCCTTAATCGATATGAAACTTAAATAACAGTGTTTTTCACTTGTATTTGTGTTTCTTCTTGTCTTCAAGGTACAATGATTAACTGTAAATTTTTGAGTGAAATATATTAATGTTTTTTTTTCAATGTAGAGGTTCATACATGTAATACTAGTATATATTCTGGTTTTCATGTAAAATATAATTTCTTTTACATGATGATTTTATTTTTACCAGTAGAATTTAAAGATTGGTTTTTTTTTATTGTCTTTTACTTCTAGTGAGCACTTTCCCCTAAAAAATCCTTTATTTTTTTTTTATTTCATACCTAATTTAATCATTATATTTAATCATTTTTAAATTGAAGAATGCGTCAATGTGTGGCATTGCTTAATACCATCTTACTCATATTTGATTTTGGAGTACTAGGCGCATACATCTTTTTTTCTTTTTTTTAATCAAATTTAAAAGCTATAACACGATAAAACAGAAAATCAAATATTTTAATGATAAAAAGAAGATAGTGCAAGTAGTCTGTGAGCAGAGAGGCGATATTCTGTTTCTTTTCTCATATAGATGATAGTAAGAATTTGATTGTTAGTTAAATTATAGAAAATAATTAGTCCATATCAAGTATACATTTGTGTAGTTTCATGTTAACAGAAAGGAATGTCACAGTAATCCCATCTTTTATCAGAATTGGTTGTATAACACCACGGCTTTTTCTCGCCAGCTCCTGGATTTCTACAGAAGTCCTCTTGATCGCTAATATAAGTATATGAATGAGTGTTTGGTGTTTGATCAGCCCATTTCTGACACGGTATACCATCTTCTGTTTGGCGGACATTTCCATAGTATTCGATGCCATTATCTGATTGTAGGCACTGTTTGGCAGGCGTTGCTGGAAAAACAAGTTTGATATATATTTTTAATTGGCCCGCTGCAATTAGCCTGTTTCCTTAAGGAAACGAAATTATTCTCATTTTTATAAAAGAACATAGTTCCAATCTTCCCTGCAACGTACATAATTTATAATTTCAAGGGCAATAACTGTAGACAATCTTTTTACTTCTTTATTTTTTTTTTACAAATATCATAGAGAAATGAAGGCTTGTGAGTAAATACAATGCAAAATAGCTAATATTTCAAAGGGGTATAACTCTTTTAAAACCATATGATGGACACTGATTTCTAATTTGTCCTAGACATTGCTTAAATCAATTTTGATTAAATACTGGCAAAAATTATATATATGAGAGCGCTTACAATGAAATTTTTCTTACGATTAAAAATATTTCCAAGGGATATCATCTAAAAAATAGTTGTTATAAGGACTGATTTTCCAATTTGTCCGAGACCTTGCTAGTATATAAGTATCATCAAAATTTCGTAAAAATGTACAGGTTATAGCGACAACAAGACAGGACTGACAGTCGCATGGACGGGCGGACGCCCAGTATTTCTTTATTCAACGTAAAGCGTCACGCTGAGCACACAAAAGAGTTCTAAGGAAATATCAATAAACGGAAATGTAGGGCATTCGTCAAATTTAAAATTAAGATTCCTTTGAAGCTATATGAACTGAATCATATTTATTTTTATTTAATTTGTTTTTGTTTTTTAAATGAGATTATATTCATTTTGCTGTGATCTATTTGAGATCTGGTAACATCAAACTTTTTTTCAATTCAAATGTTTATACATATAGCAGAATGTTTCCTGTTTATAATTGTAAATCAACTAAATCTTGAAATTTTTCCAACGTTAAGTAACATTTGAATAACTCTAAATATAATAAAAGGAAATAATTAAAATCAAATATCCATATATAATTTCTACTTAATCGTAAAGGATTGACGGACACTCGTGACAGAAGTAGAAGAAAGTAATGTCCTTTGAATGCTAGTTACATTAGTACTTACTACAGAATGGAACGTCACAGAAGTCATATCGCTTGCTGGAATCAGTTGTGTAGCACCACGGTTTATCATCTTTGTCTGGATTACGACAGAAATTCTCCGGTTGATCGTGTTTGCTATGAGAATGAGGCTGATCTGAAGACCACATCTGACAGGTAAATCCACCAATAGTGGTGTTTAGTTGTCCTTGGTATTCATATCCAGCTATTGACCTCTTGCATTCGTCCACTGATGGAACTTAAATAAAAAATAATTTGTTTTCATATGTGGGTTTTGTATATGTAAGATCTTAAATATCGATAAGCTTTATTAAGACAATGAAACATTGACTTCATTCTGCTACTTTTATTGTTACTCATTCATAAAGACTGTACTACTGCAAACACAGTTATCGAACTTATTACGTTACAAGACTGTTTGTTCTACACCTACGACGCAAACCGTTTGGAAAGTCATAAGAAGTAGAACATTTACAATTTCTTGAATAGCTACGACGCAAACCGTTTGGAAAGTCATAAGAAGTAGAACATTTACAATTTCTTGAATAGCTAGGACTTCTTCTATGTCTTAATAAAACATACATTCCATTAATAACTAAAATAGCTGATAAGAGAGCAATTAACAATACATCAGTGATATAATAAGAATGAAAAAAATAACAATTTCGTAACCGTGAGTTGAATAATACATTTTCGTCATAAAATATGTGTCATGTGTTTAAATTATTGTTCATAATAACTTTTGGCCATGAGCGAACCTAATGCATTTATTTTTAATATCAGTTTCATGTGACTGTAATTATTATACATTAAGGTTGCAACTCTTTCAGGCAATGTATTTTTTTTTTAAATTGTTATCTTACCTTTCACTTCACACCGATCACCTTCATATTCATTTGGACACTGACATGTATAATCACCGTTTAATGTATTCTGACAGGTTCCCCCATGTAAACAAGGATTTGTTGAACATCCTTGATAATCTGAAAAGTATACAAAGCATTACATTGATCAATAAAAAGAATATAGAAAGTCAAGGTCGTTAAAAACTTCAATATATAAAAAAATAAGGCAACATTCATTACTTTAACTGTAAACTATAATTAAGAGTGCATACATGTAGAAATTGTCATTCCTATCAGTTGAACATTCGTAGTAAATCATACATATATCCTTACCACAAACAGGAATGTCGCAGTATTCTTTTCCAACAGTCGGGTCTGTCGATAAGCACCAAGGACTTGATGAACCATCTGGGTTCCGGCAAAAGTTTTCCTGATCTTCAAGGTACCAGTAATTATGTTCATGTGGTTGTTGGCTGTCCCAACGTTGACATTCAGAACCAGATTTAGTCTTTGTTATACTTCCAAAGTAGTCTGTGCCCTTACCAGTTTGCAAGCACTCTTTAGGTGTATCAGCTGTTATAATTATAAGTAAAAAAATAGTATAAGTTTAGGAATATTTTTGTTTGTCATTTAGTTCAATCAAGTACCTCTACTTCTACTCACAAACTTTTTTTTCTTTTAGCAAGACATATATCTTTTCTACAACACGTTACACTTTTAATATAATTTGCATTTCCGTATCTGTCCTAGTCAAGTGCCTCTGACCTACAATTGTGTAATTTTACACATTGTAACTAGCATGGAATGTTGTCTCAAAAAACCTCAAACCACATCTTCTTAGTTCTATTGTATGTTGGTTTTTTTAAATTGAAGTTAATTTATATGTTTTGAAGTTAGGATGTTCCCGCAGTGTTGACGGCCCGTTGATGGAGGCTGGGTTTTTTTTTGTGCTCTTTGGTTGGATAGTTGTCTCTTTGAAACATAACTCATTTCCATTCTAATTTTTATTATCTCATTCTTCTGAAATAAAATATATTTGAGTAAATTGTCCTCCTCTTTTCAATAACCTGATATTATTGTGTTTTTTTCTAATGGAGTTCGTTTGTTCAAAGTTTAGTTTTAAAGTTTGCTATTTGTATCTGTATTAACATTTATGTCGACACACTTGTCTCGTTGTTTCTATAATATTATTGATTGCATGAAATAATGTAAGGATCCATTAATAAAAAAATCAAGATTATTTCAAATGTAACATAAAGCCGAAAATAAATTTCTCTAACTACATGTACAAAAAAAAACCAGTTCGTTGCATCAAAACGAATTAAGAACGCATAGAAACAAATATTGTGCCTTTCAATTTTTACATGATATTCCATAAAAATGTCAATGTAATTGAAAAAACACTCAATAATTCACGCACAGAAATATATCTTAACTCGTGAGCGAATAGTATAGATAATAAACGCATACGTCATGCGCATCGTTCAATGAACGTGTGAATCAGTCGCTCGTTAATAATTATTGTAATTTGATTTCCTTTTCTATAGCCAGCTTTTCCTGTTTGAATGGTTTTACACATGTCATTTTTGGGGCCCTTTATATCTTGCTGTTCGGTGTGAGCCAAGGCTCCGTGTTGAAGACTGTACTTTGACTTATAAGGGTTTTCAACTTTACTTTTACAAGTCGTGACTTGGAGATATAGTCGTCTCATTGGCACTCATACCACATCTTCTTATATCTATTTGTAATTGTTCACGTTGTTTATGACTTGTTTTCAGTACATTATTTTTCTGTTAACTTATTTTCACATTTTAGTAGTGTATATTATCTGTATGGTAGACATATATTGACATGGTTTGAGAATATATTTGCAGATTAGATAAAATAGCTTCTGAACATATTTTTTTCTTAAAAACATTGTCGGACGACATTGGCTTCACAAGAAACACGTTTTGATTACATTTCAGGAGACAAATAAGGGCCATCAATATGTCGAAAGTGTCAGAAAAACTCTTTACTTACTGCACTTAGCTATATCACATGTATCCCAGTTTACAATCGGGTCGTCCACGTGACACCATGGGAAAGGACCGCTTCCACTACCTTTACAAACCTCGTTGTTTATGCAAGTTTTCCCCTGTGTTGTTGTAGCTTTACTTCCCAAGTAATCGTAACCATTTATAGACCGGACGCATTCTTGTATATCTAATTCAATGAAGAAAAGAAGTCATACAAATGAATGATATGCATGTTCATCATAAGATAAACGGCTGCTAAATTCCTTTGCGAAGTTTGTTTCTTTTGATCGCGATGTGTTCCTTTATTGTTTATAAATGTTGAAAATTGTTTTAGACTCCGTAGTAAATATATTGCTTACCAAGCCTACAACAATACTCTTCTCTTCAAATGTTTCAAAATAATGACACTGTAAATACAACGCGATACATCTTTCCTGGAATAACCCTATTAAAGTGGTACCAACACTTTGACTAATATTTAATTGTTTCGTTTAATGTTCATAAAATTTCGATTTTTTTTTTTACTATGACCCTTTGACAAAAATATAAAAATTTCAAAAAATTTGAACCAACGACTTTATTAGAAAAAGTTCGTTGGTTATATAGCAGTTTGACAAACACTAATAAACTCACCATAGATACCAGGATTGAAACTTTATATTTACGACAGACGCGCGTTTCGTCTACAAAAGACTCATCAGTGACGCTCGAATAAAAAAATATTAAAAAGGCCAAATAAACTACGAAGTTGAAGTGCATTGAGGACGAAAAATTCCTAAAAGTTTTGACAAATACAGCTAATGTAATCTATTCCAGAGGTAGAAAAGCCTTAGTATTTAATTAGCCTTAAATTTGATCATTGAGGAGCTTAATATTTCCTTACCAAAACAACGTGATTAAAACGTTTCGCTGATTTTACAGAGTTATCTCCCTTTAGTGTTAGGTAACACATTAAAGAAAGTTCGATCCTAACAATTAGAAATCCAATGATGAATAAACAATTACATACAAAGAACTTGTAGACCTTTATGACAAAAAGGAACCTGCAAAACGCCAAAAAAATCAGACAGTGCGATCTAAAAGTACTCGGAATGTTTTAAGGTTAGTTCAAAGCCAACTGCATAAAAAAAGTCAATCATGTTTTCCCATAATAAGTCAATCAGAACACATACAAAGGCTTAACTAGAGTTATATGGCATACACAGTAATCGATAGTAATGATCGTGTGTAATGTCCATATATAAATATAGTATTCTAGACATATGGTTTCCAAGTTTTATAGCACTAAGTTCTTATTTTAGTTTAAACATATTTATTCATCATCAATACAAATATATCATCATACAAAATACACAATAATAATAGGATTCGGAAACAAGCTATATATAGCTTATATTAATCCGTTTCCTTGAAATACCAACTCAAGTTAACTATTACATAAATATAGCATGCAATGTTACTATGATATGGAACAAGTATAAACTAAGTAACTATATAACAAAAAAGAAAGGAGAAAAACAAATCATTTTAAAATAATGAAAATAAATACAACAAAAGAAGAAAAAAAATTAAAAAAAAGAAAAAAGAAAACTACACCGAAATACTACACACATGTTTAGATAAAATGCAACTTAGTGAGAATAGTGAATAACAATTTAACTTGTAAATCTCTTGCACTTTAGTAGGAATTTTTGTACTTTTCCAAAAATATCTTTATTTTGGTCTAAATTTAGAGCTTGTGATCCAAACAAAAGTAAATTCGTGTTAAGTGTGACTGGATAATTAATTGAGAAAATAATGTCATAACGCAATTCGTCATATTTTTTACAATGCAATAAGAAATGAGCTGTAGACTCGATCAAACCACACGAGCAGTTTGAAGAATCTACTAGATTTCGCTTGAACAAATGTTCATTTAGAGAACTACTATTCATCCTCAATCTGGCATGTAATACTTGACCCATTCTTGTACCAGTGTAGTAAAAATTTGGGCATTTATTATTTGGGTTTTTTATACGACTTTTAAAAATGCTTAAAGACGTAGAATTTCTCGTTTGGTCTGGTAACTTATTCCACAATTTAATAGACGAAGGAAGGAAATAATCGGAGTATAGATTGGTTCTTGTACGAATTTCCGAAGTATTTTGAGTCTGACGAGTGAAATGGTTATGTAAATTAACTATTTGATTTGGTACCAAGTTTTGTAAATAATATGGAGTTTCCTTATTCACCATTTTATAAAACATAGTGAGCTTGTGTTTTTCCCTTCTTTCTGAAAGTGTTTCCCAACCCGTTTCCTTATAAAGCATCTGTATCGAAGTTAATTTATTCCCACCTGTTACAATTCTCATAGCTTCAATTTGAACATTTTCCACTTTATTTATCAAGTATTGTGTTTGATTATCCCAAATGACATCCCCGTACTCTAATATTGGTCGAATGTATGAAAAATACATTTTTTCTAAAGTGAACCTATTCAGTACAAAACGCATCTTCCTAAGGATATTCATTCTATTGTATGCACGTTTAACTATATATTCAATGTGAATATTCCATAATCCATTATTTGAAAAAATAATACCTAAATGTTTATGAGTAGAAACTTCTTGAAGATCAGTGTCATTCATTTTTAAGATCGGATGACTAGGTTTTATTGATTTTCTTGAAATAATCATGGTTTCTGTTTTTTGTGAGTTAAAGTTTACAAGCCACTTAGAGGACCACATATGAATTTTATTCAGATCTCCATTAAGAATTTCAGTAGTATTTTCAGGGGTGTCTACTGTCAAATAAATACTAGTGTCGTCTGCAAATAATTTGATAGTAGCTTACAGATACTATATCATTAATAAAGATAAGAAAAAGTAGCGGACCTAAAATTGAGCCCTGTGGGACACCTGCATTTATCTGTCTCCATGTTGAATTGCTTCCATTTAAGACCACCCGTTGACTCCTCTCAGATAGATAATCACAAAACCAATTAAGTAAATTTCCAGAAATTCCATATTGTTTAAGTTTTGATAATAGCCCTTTATGCCAAACCCGATCAAAAGCTTTGCTGGTGTCACAAAAAACCACCCTAATCTCTTTTCCGTTATCTAAAGCTCTACCAAAGTAGTTAGAAATATCTATAAGTTGATTTATGGCAGAATCGCCTTTTGTAAAACCCGATTGATTAGGGGTGATTATCCTAATTTCAATAAGAAAGTTGTGTACATGTTTATAGACACATCGCTCCATGCACTTTGATAATATACTTAACAGCGAGATTGGTCTGTAATTTTTTACTTCATTACAATTATTACTCTTAAAAACAGGAGTTACATTTGCTTTTTTCCAATCTGCCGGAAATATAGCTTTAGATAAAGATAAATTAAATAGTTTACAAAGTGGAAATTTTAGCTGTGATACAGCCTCTTTTAATAAAATTGGACTTATCAAGTCTGGACCTGAGGCCTTATTTGGATTTAAAATCTTTAAAACATCTTCGACCTCACTATCTTTAAGTGTAATGTCACTTAGTGTATAGTCTGGAACGGTTAAGTCAGGAATAACAGCTTCGGTATCATCTATGTTTGTCTGCATGGCAAAAAAGTTATTAAATTCATTCGCTTTATCGATATCATTAAAAATCAAGTTATCATTCTTAAGCAGGGGAGGAATACCCGAGTGAGAAGGTTTGATACCAGAAATTTGGTTACAAGTTTTCCACCATGTTCTTGCCGATAGGTTACTATTTGACAATTTTTGTATAAGATTATTTTGATATTGTTCGCGAGCTTGTCTTATTGAAGTGGTCACTTTATTTCTATTTTGTCTAAATTTATTCCAATCGGCGGGTCGGTTAAACCGATTAGCTTTCGAGTGTAAACGGTTTTTCTTTCTTATGAGTTTTCTTAAATCGTTATTTAACCAAGCAGGGTCAGATTTACGAATAGTTACGATTCTATTGGGTATGGAAATTTCAGCTGCATCAAGGATACGATTTGAAATTTCTGAATTAATTTTATCAACATCATTTAGAGCAAATATTCTATCCCAGTTGGTTTTGGTCAATATGCGTCTATATTCATCAACATCACCTTGCTTATATAACCATATTTTTCTTTTAAAAGACAAACAAGCAGGTTTTTGTGCATTAATAAACCCCATAACTGGACAGTGATATCTTATTTGGTCTAAAAGTGGTGGCCCGACTCCACAATACGGTACAAAATCGGAATTATCAGTTATAATTAAGTCAATTAGCGAAGACGATTGTTCCGTAAAATGAGTTGGATCTTCAATAAGTTGTTCTAGACTGTAATTTGTAAAAATATTATGTATTTTGGAATTAGCCCAATTTAGCAAGTTATCGTTAAAATCTCCCGTTACAATAATTCGGTCACATTTTACATCATTTACGGCAGACTCAATTGAACTTTCAATTTTTGTCCATATTTCATTATTACTTTTAGGTGGCACGTAGAAGGTTCCGCACAATACATTTTTGTTATTTATTTTTAGCTGAATCCATATAACCTCAACACCGGGCACTTCCAAATCATCACGTCTCTTCGAATGAATATTTTCTTTAACATATACTATTACCCCTCCCCCACTTTTCATGGGACCCCTATCTTTCCTGAATGGTTTCTGGTAGTTTAAAAGTTCAGCTGAGTCTGACGAGTTATTACCGTTCAACCAAGTTTCAGTAATTGACAGTATATCAAAATCTTCGTACTCAGCAAGAATCAGATCAAGTTTTGGAAGTAAGCTTTGCACATTTAAATGTAAAAAGGAAATTGAAGTTGAAAACATTTCACGTATACTGTTACTCTCTGATACACTTTCGAAGCTAATATTATGATCGTCATTATCATCAGATAGTGGATGAGGGCCAGGATTAGTTTCTATTCCACCCATAATAAGAAGTAATTGAAGAACAAGTAACACAAATATAATTTGAACAACGTTATCCGAAGACTGATCTCTATCCCCTAAACAATGCGATTGACTATCATTTTCGATAAAACCGAAATGTGAACAATTTTTTATGCATTTGTTTAAAACAGACAATTCAAGAGAAAACCAAATCATTGTGATAACTCTAAAAGTGTTAACCTTTTCTTTTGAAAAATACAACAAGTAGAAAAGATACACTTCATACGTATTACAAAATAGATTATTTGTTTTACCACATATGTTATGTACAAAAAGACCAACTCTCATTCTATATTGATCGATTCCAATACCCATTATGTAACACCAGACTGGTCAACTAAGTAGTGAGAGTGGTCATACAAAAATACAAGAAGATAACAATACAAGTCTACACTGTCTATAAATAAACATTCAATAGAATTCAAAACATTCAAAACAGTTTGCATTTCATCGGTGTACAAAAATAAGCAATAAAAAAGGGAATTTAACTTATATACAAAAAATATGTTCCTGACCAGATCAAGGAACATACAACTGGGACGTGGAGGATTTAAAACAAACTTTTTTTATACTATCATGACTGGAAAATATTTTAATATAAAGGTCATTCGTTTGTGAACTATTGTGAACTGTTTTTTTACACAACCGTTTGGTCGTGATTATACGCATGAATAAATATTTATACGATGTTAACAGTAAAGTTATAATTATTACTCTCTTAGATGTTTGTTAGATGTAACAACATTTTTATACATTTTTATTGAGAATATAGATTGTAGCGAATTCATATTTAATATTATAAAACAAATAGCAGAATTATCATTTACCGATAACTTTATATATATTTTTTTGTTATTATAATTTAAATGTTTATACATTTCTATTTGTAAATTTGAAGTTTGAAATATAAATACACAAGGCAAATTTATAAAAGAAAGCAAAAATATAATTTACCCTTTTTGATAGTAGGGTTTCCCTTAGTTTAACGATATACATTTTACGCAAATAACATTATGACACAACTTTTAGGCATTAGTGTCTATTTTGCGAAGCTACTATCGTCTTAATTAGCTATATATTTAGATACAGTTTGTACATGTGAATGGTATCAGTGTCTAAGATCCATCTTGTCGGTCATCTGAGGTGGCTGATTGATTGATAGAAGAAGATACTGACTGAGCATAAGTACGGTATTTGGGACCCTTGGTACTCTCTTTGTTGTGGTGTCTTTCTTTAGAGTTCATTTCGAGTCTATGAAGGAAGTCAAAGACGCCCGGAATACAAAAATTGGCACAAAACTGATCAAATGAGTCCTGAGTGTTTACTACATGTATTTGTTCTTGGTTGTCCTTCACCATAATTTTGCCATCGTTTGTCCATGTGTCCTTTATAATATGCTCTATTTTTAATTGTCGGACCTTGTAAGCAATGTTGTTTCTTGTTTTAGTTAAGTCCTCGTTTAGTTTAACATACTTCATATCCCGTCTATTTTTCAGTAGCTTTTTGCATCGAAGTATGCGTTTTTTGACTTGAGGATCTTTAAGTCTTACAATTCAGAGCTCCAGATAAGAATTCACATATTGGGTGTTTTACCCACCATTTTCTTATATAATTGGGTGATAAAGTTTTTTGATTGCATTATCAATTCCAATTCACCCCTCATGTTAATATCAAATTGGGTTTTTCACCACAAAGCTCCTTAATGTATTGGGTTTTTTCATCAACACAATATTGAATATTTAGGCAATATCAACCCCAGATTTTTTTTCCATCTTAAATATGTTTCTTTCTTTGTTTAGCTTTTTTATTTGGTTTAGGGTTAGGGTTATTTGCTAGCTGTTTTATTTGGTTTATTGACTGAGAAGCAATTGTAGGTTTAATTTGTGTTCTGTTTCAAACCTTCTGCCAGTTTTGTATTTTCTCATATAAACTTTTAAAAAACGGATGTGTATTCACAGGCACTCGTCTTATGGAAGTACACCACTAATTCATGGTCCCATTGCTTTCTATGTTAAATTCCTCCGTTTCAAGCAGGCACACCTCTTTTATTTTAAGTTCAAATAAAGTGGCAATCATTGCATTTCAAAGCAACACTTTATGGTGTCTTGTACTGAAAAAATCAACATACCTTACATTGCATATAAGAAAGAACTGGTTCCCGGAACTTCAGATGTACCAAAACAGGTACTTCAGATCTGACAAACAGACAAAATGTACCCTCTTTTTAAAATTTGGTGCAGTTTTTTTACTATTCAAAATTAAAAGTCCAAAAGTGTTCTACAATGATCACCAGTCCTTCAGCTTTCATTTGATACCAAAAATACCTAAATATTCTACATATTTTGAAAGTTACACTCATGCGTAGGAACTATTTTGTGTTAAATATGTACTACTTTCTGGTATGTGCTTTCTGGCCGGGCCTGAATTAGTGGTGTTACACCTATAACAGAACCAAACTTGCTATATTGACTTGAGCATTACTTTATTTCATTCTATGATCTATTTCAAGCAATAAAAAACATATAAAGCCTTAGTCCAAATACTATTTTATTAATTTAAAGCTCAAATTGGACTGGTAGTAACATATGGGTTATTCAAAGAAAACTGCATATGTATATTACCATTGGCCAATATATTTTTTTTATTCTCAATATCATTGTTTTATTTATTAATTTCTATTAGGAAAGCTATGTGCTTACTAATAGTCATATTTTTATCAGAGGTTCTTCATTAAATAACAATACATTAGTCCAAACTTAAGACATAAATGAGAAATTATCCCCCCTTTTTTCTTGAAATTGAAAAAAGGCTTTTTTTTTGCATGAAATATAATTCTGTGGTAAAACATAGATTAATAAGAGCAATTTATATATCCCTCAGCTAGATAACTTGCTAAACTGGTCCAAAATTACATGTACAGTGAGATTTAAGAATTCTTATATGAGTATATACCATTTGCCTAGATTGTAAAAGGCTACCATAAGAAAAACAAAAAAACTTGAAAAATCATGAGATTATTTTGACCAAGAGCTATTTTGTTCCATAAACAAGTCATAAAATACATGTTTTATTGATTTGAATCAGAAAAAATGCAAAAATGAGAACTTGGAGTCAAGTCTTAACTGCATGCATGTTGTATGACCATAAAAGGCTAACATATTTGAGTATGCCAATTTAAGAGCTTAAATTTCCCATAAGCAGGACGGTTGACCCAAAAAAGATGATTAGACATGATTACTAACATCCTATTTGACTTATTTTCATTGGAATAGGTACAACTTCTAAAAATTGGATTTCTGGTGATTCTCTGTAATAGGAAGTACACCACTAATTCATGGTCCCATTGCTTTCTATGTTAAATTCCTCCGTTTCAAGCAGGCACACCTCTTTTATTTTAAGTTCAAATAAAGTGGCAATCATTGCATTTCAAAGCAACACTTTATGGTGTCTTGTACTGAAAAAATCAACATACCTTACATTGCATATAAGAAAGAACTGGTTCCCGGAACTTCAGATGTACCAAAACAGGTACTTCAGATCTGACAAACAGACAAAATGTACCCTCTTTTTAAAATTTGGTGCAGTTTTTTTACTATTCAAAATTAAAAGTCCAAAAGTGTTCTACAATGATCACCAGTCCTTCAGCTTTCATTTGATACCAAAAATACCTAAATATTCTACATATTTTGAAAGTTACACTCATGCGTAGGAACTATTTTGTGTTAAATATGTACTACTTTCTGGTATGTGCTTTCTGGCCGGGCCTGAATTAGTGGTGTTACACCTTATACCTTTACATAATAAATTCTGAGACCAGTGCCTGTGTGTGTATTCATTAATTAGCCGTAAATGAAAAAAAATAGTATATAAACTCAAATTATACTTGAATGTTTTTGTTTTATTCCAATTTTCATAATTCTGGGTTTAGTTGTCTTTTATTAGAACTTTTGGTTTCTGATGCTTTATCATGTCAAAATTAATTTGGCCTTTCACTTTTTCCTACTGATTTCGTTTTTGAGGAAACCCTGCTTTTATTAGCAATGTTCTCGTTAAGGTACGTACACACGCCCGTGTGTTCGATGGACGCTTCCTAAAAACACTGGCTGAGTCTTGTTATCATCATAACTTTCCCTAAGCTTTTCAAAAGAAGCAGAAAACATGCTTCTATTCAATATTTTTACCGGACATTCCCTTTTGTTTTAATTCAATGTATGTAGTGATAAATCCCAAGCAATGCGAAAAAAATATGACTTCATGACACACGCTAATTGGATAAACGCCGAGAAGATCGAAATGTTTTCAAAAACACGTGTACCTATTGAGCAACGGAAAGCTCTAACAGGGACCCATTTCAGCTACTTGATGCAGGGATCTATTTTTAAAACGAAAGGAAATTTCCAATTATAAATATTATAAAAATAATTTACGCGACCACTGTAAACAGATAAGGGTAAATAACGTAAATGGTAGCCAATAAAAGGGTTGAGAACTCATGGTTTTGGAATATAATTGGGTTTTCCTTTGAATTAATTGGGTTATTGAACCCTGCAATGGGCAATTGCATTGGGTTTTTTATTATTTGTATTGCGTGAACACGCAAATACGCACCTTATCTGGAGCTCTGTACAATAATTTGCCTAGGTGTTTTGGATTGAACATGATTCTCATTTTAACTGCTGTTAATTGTGAGCGGCGCCGAACCAATTCTATGCGATCTTATAATGTCTCCAGGTTGCAGCTCTCTGTCAATCGATTTTATTAGGGTTGTTACCAGCTCGGTAGTTTTGTCCGATGTTTCCGTATTGCCACCATCAGGAATGCCATTGATTCTCATTAAATCACGACGACCATACTGCTCGAGAGAATCAAGATCGTCTCGCAATTTTTGATTTTCATTCGAAAGTGTATTTATCTCTTGTTTATATTGGTCTATGGTTGCTTTGATGGTATAATCAATTTCGGAATGTAGCATATTTTTTAGTTCCAGAGCAATTCTAGTTACATCGGATTGAGATAAAGTACATGTGATTGGCTGAGAGGTAGACTTCGAGGGTGGTAGGTGGTCAAAAGAGCTCAGTCCAGCTTTTATAGGAGCATGCCTTATAACGGACGGATCTACATTTATAGACGGAGATTTTGATGTTTCTGGAGAAGTTTGCGATGACATTATAAACCTTTTTGTAGATTCTTGTACTGGTGGTGACGGCTTGCTGTCTCTACGCAGCCTGTGTTTATTAATATCAGGTGTAGACATTGACATTGATAATAGTAGTATTAATCAATGAAAATATTTAATGTTATGTTTACAATGTTTACATTGTTATAAATGACAGGTGACCGTAATTGTTTATGTTTATGTTTATGTTTATGGTTGAATTATCTCGATAAGAAGAACTCACTGTATATAACGTATACAAACTGCCCACTGGAATACACTAACTTCACATCAGTTCATATCACAAATATCACATTTTGAAGATAGCCAATGTCTTTGTAACGTTCCACGTTACATTAAAGTTCGATATCACACATCCTCCAGAGTAGGGAAAGTGTTTAAATGGTCATAATTTTAGTATTTAACACGAGCTAAAAAAATAACGTCCACCATTGTACAGAGCATGCGTGGATCCTTATTTTAGTTTTGATATTTAAAACAAATATAAAGTTGAAGAGCAATGAGGGAACTAAAATTCCAAAACGTTGTGCTAAATACGACTAAGATATATATAAGTGTAAAAAAAACTATGCTTACGACAGTGTGGAATTTCGCAAAAGTCCCATCGTTCGTCGGGATCTGTGGTATAACACCATGGCAAAGGTTCATCACCCCGAGTATTTCGACAGTAGTTTTCGTCATTGTCATATGTATGATAAGTATGTGAGTGTGGAGAACTGGAATCCCAACGTTGACATGTTTTCCCGTTTTTTGTTTTACTTAGTGTTCCGATGTAATCTTTTCCGGTGGCAGATAAAAGACAATCCGACTTCACAGGAATATCTGAAAATAAGTAAAATTGATTAAGAATAGTCCATTTTCAATTGCCGAAAAAAACAACTCCCCTTTGTCAATCGTAGACTGGTTCTATACCGTACACAATTGGCTTTTCACAATGCAGAACATGCAAAGTTGGAATTGATGCATCGGCGGTTTATCTAATTTTTCATGAAAAATAACTTTTAGCGACAAAAGTTTTTAGCTAAACAACAAAATAATGTAATTAAAAGATTTGAAAAACTGAAAGGTTACTCACATTACGCACGTTTAAATTTGCACTTTCCCCTAGCTCTACATTGTCAATAAAAATGTATGTCCCTCGCAAGCGATACAACAAAAAATGGATCTCTTATTACAGGATCACTTACGGAAATTGGCCAATAGACTATTAGCTCAATGCGAAATGATGTTTTTGCAACTTATCAATAGTTATAATATGGTATGACGTTCATAAATAGTAACCCTACAAAGGTATTTTATTTCAAATTACTGTATATAAACGAAATAGTTTCAAAGAATTTGATTTTTTGTTTCTTTTTTTAAAAGTCATAATTTGAGAAAAATAAATAGTTTACCACAAAGCACTTTTATAAACGGTATATAGATTCAAAGAGCAAGGAGAGTAATCAACTGAAAAAAAATCATCGTAGCAGTCCAGTCCAGAGATAACTTGTACTTACTAAAAATAAAATGACATTGTGCATATTATTTATGAAAATATGTTCTTATGATTAGTCATAAACAGTTCGATTGATGCATTTTAAGTCTTTTATATTGTATCATATATGGAAAATGAATAACAAGATTAAAACCGCAGTAATAATTGAATAGAATGTACAAATACCATGGTTGAAAGTCGTGTTACATTCCCCCCTGTTTTATGTCATGATATTAAGCTTTTTCGAAATTTTATCTTTCCTTCATATTGAGGAAGATTCAAAACAGAGAGATCCATAAGTATTGTAATTTGATATGAAATTGTAACGCTTACATTTCCTCCTTTATTCTTTAGTATTTTCGTCTTTCAGTAAAATCTACCAGCAACGTGATTTATAAATGTCATGTTTTCGTTTTTAATTTGAAAATGTTCAATAATAATATTTTTTAGTTAACTGCAAAACTAGTCATGTCATGTTCTTAATCCCAAAACGGATTCGTGGCCATAACATTGATTCTACATGACGGGTAGATCATGCTAAGCATGATATGTTTAGCCTGTTAATACAGTGAGTTGTTGCGATCCGGGTGGAAATTACGTAATTTTCTTGGCGGAGTTTTGAAATGCACCTTATTATGAAGAATATATCGATTTATTTTATCTTTAGTGTTTAACTTATTGAAATTCAAAATATGTAGCTTGACTTGTATAAATCAAAAAGACTTACCACATATTCCAGGAATCAATTTGATGTCATCGATAGCAATATCACCTTCCCAGTTACTTCCACGTGTTGTTTCAATTAGAATCTTAAACGAGAAGAATGAAAATTAAAAAACATATTAAGCATAATTTCTGCAAAAAAAAAGAGTTTAGACAGTCAGTTAAGAATATTATGCCACAGTCAAGACATAACAAACTGCAAACATACGTCAGAGGAAACCGTTGTCATTAAGAAGATACTAGTATGTGTTTTTACTTTTAATTTAACCTTTATATGTTTCATATTTAAACATGTGCCATTTCTTGCCGAATTAAGTTGTTTCATAACATGTACAAGTACACTCCCGTGATATCGCGGGTCCGTGACTGAATTAAAGTATATAACTATGCCTAAGACTTATTTTAGTAATTGGTTTTGTCATCTGATAAAGTCATGTCGATTATAAAATACACAGTTTTCTCTGCTTTCAAATCTTTCTGTTTGAACCCGTCGACCTGGAACTTATCAATTATTGGAAATATTTATTATTTGGAAAACAAAAGGTCCAGGCTATCCAGGAATGGGGTATTTTTTAATCAACAGCATTGTCCTATATTAGTTATCTTAGAAAGTCTTGCTGATTGCTGAATAAAGCTACAATAGGGAACAATCTGACAATGATTGAATTTAGTAGTGTCAGCCCTTTGATTATGACCCGTGTATATAGCAAAATCCTAAATACACCGTTTGGTGGTGCGCCTGTCAAATGCGGAACGTACAGATAAGGTAATAGCTAACAGGTGAATATACTATTGGTATCGGTATCGGATTAGACCCGGAACTTGTTAATTATTGGCAATATTAATTATGTGGAAAACAAAAGGGTCTGGGGTGGTGTAATTTTTAATCTACACCATTGGCCTATATTAGTTATATATAGAGTTGAATTCTTTGATTTGTCGTTTTTACCCGATGACGGCTGACAAATTGGACCTCGTAATTTTAGTATTATAGATGTGTAAGATATCATGGCTGTATATTTGTATCAGATGTTTATTTTTTATTTCCTGAGAAAAATTCAACATTATCGAAAACAATTTCAAATAACTTTAAAATTAAGTTATTTTTCAAATCGAACCCTGTGATGAATACTGAAATCAGGAATGAAGATAGATTTCCTAATGTTTTTAGTGTCTGAAGTTATTGGTATAAACAATTGTTCTTGATGAAAGTGATTAAATACAATACCTGTAATCAACACTGGTTTTGGTGAGTTTCGTGTCATTCAGCCTTTAGTTTAGAATGTTGAACTTTTAAGCTGGTGTTTGTCTATTGATCGTTTTTCGTTTTTGCTATGATATTGTCAGTTTATTTTCGATTGACTTTGAATATCCGTTTGGTATATTTTGCATCTTTTTTTTATATCTCCTTACAACATCTTTATAACCAAGAGTGGAGACAATTCTGCATATATATCATTTAAGGTAGCACAATACAAAGATTTTATAACTCCAACTCCCAAGTTTATAAAATGCTGTAACTTTCTTAATAATGCTTGAAATTTTATAAAAGTGGTAGTTTTGGATAGCTAACAGATTACTCTTTCAAATTAATGCAATGTTAGTATTATACAATAATTATGTAACCAATTATAATGTTAACTGTGTCTAAACTATTTTTCACCAAATTTCCACTTTCAAATGAAATTAGCTTCTGCATAGGTATCCCTAGAGGGTTGATTTTATTATATGTTGTTCCTATGGCCATTATCTACAAAAGGGTGTCTCAGATTTTAGATAGAATGTATAGAACAAATTTTACATCTAATTAAACACTATCGTCTTTTATGTGGTTAGGATGGTTACACTAGTTAGAGATTTATGAGAGAATGGAATACCATAGAGGCAATCTGAGACACCCTTTTGAAGCCCATGATGTGTTGATTAAGATTTCGTTAAAATTTTCTGTATAGTTAAAGAGATGGTAGAGCTAAATTCATTCAAGTGAACTTAACCAGATGTTGCCAATAATTACATAATAATTGATTACATAATGATTGCATAATAAAAATATTGCATTCATTTAAAAGATTAATCTTTCATCTATCTATATATACCTCTTTTATTATTTTCTATGCATTCATAAGAAAGTTACAGCATTACAAAGGTTAGTGATTGGAGTAAAAAAATCTTTGTATTGTGCTACCTTAAAATCCCTTTTTTTTCAATATGTTTACATCAATAGTATAAGTACCTGTAAATTGACCGTTGAAGGTATGTTTATAGCAGCAGCAAGCCAACTGAATCCTTGGTTACCATTTTTTGACCACAAGACATTCGAGGATGATTTGACAGTTAAAGATCCGATTCCAGCACCAAACATATTGTAGTAGAATTTTAAACAACGGTCTTCCGCTATGAAAAAAAAACCCATATTTACATTAATGTATAAATGTATGTTAACCTTCATCGGAAGGTTGAAGAATACGTAAAAATTTATGTACTTGTTTCTTAAATTATAATCTTTGTCTAATAGATTTACTAGTAGCACGAGGTCATTGCAGCGGAAACAATATTGATAACCATCTTCTTATATCTGTTGTTCGTTGCTTTAGACAATGGCAAAGTAATTGTAAATTAAACGACGTACCGCGTTATAAAAGACAAATATTCTATTTACTATAAGACGTGTCACGGTACTTGTCTATCCCAAATTTATGTATTTGGTTTGATGTTATATTTGTTATTCTCATCGGATTTTGTCTAATGCTTAGTCCGTTTCTGTGTGTGTTACATTTTAATGTTGTGTCGTTGTTCTCCTCTTGTATTTAATATGTTTCCCTCAGTTTTAGTTTGTTACCCCAATTTTGTTTTTTGTCCATAGATTTAAGAGTTTTGATCAGCGGTATACCACTGTTGCCTTTATTTATTCTATCATTGTTTATGAACATTTCCATTTAAACGAACAAGCAACAAATATAAGAAACACATTATATACAAAGTCATTACAGAAATTAAAATGGAGCACAAGAGATAAAAATAGTCATATACAAACACTGCATACATTAGATATTTAGGCTAAATAAACTACCATAAAAAACTAACCATATCCGAAGATCTTAAGAAGACGAATATCCTGCTTTCAATGTAACATCTATCTAATTGTCATATGGTCAAAGAAGGTACATTATATATCAGAACTACTGATGACAAATTCGCTTTTGAATTCAAAAATGCCTTTTTGGCAGAATACGACAATGTTTAACAGCTTAAAAGATCCATGTCATTGTTCTTTCACCTCCGTTGGCCGGGGTTAAATAGAGACGGGAACGAGCTACAAGCTTAAGTCACGTGTCGTTATAAAATGTAAGATTATAATCAAACTACTCGAAACTACAGATTTATTGTGAAAAACTGAAGCCACACGTGTTTCTTGTTATTTTTATCATCTGTCTGTGAGTTTTACATATTAAGCACTCTTGAATACAAAACAAATAGATAACATATTGAAATGTTTAAACATTTTACCAGGTAAAGTTATATCAGACTGTAAAACAGCTTTATCATTTGGTAACCTTGGTGATGATGATTCAGCGTACATGTAATTATTTCCCTCAGCTGCACTTTCTGGTCCAGTCAGATCGGAAACTGTGGGCCCCTGCAGTAAATCAAATACATATATGGTATTTCATGTGAGAATAATTTTTAGGACTTAAACTCCAAACATCAAAAAAAGTTTAAAGGCCAAATAAAAAAAAACGAAGTTGAAGAGAATTAATTATGACCATATCAATGATAATTCATGTCAACACAGAAGTGATGACTACTGGGCTGGTGATAACCTCGGTGAATAAAAACTCCCCCGGCATGCAAATCAAATAATAAAATAGTAGAATGGAACATGAACACATGCTCAAACCCATATCATCGTCTTTTACATAACAATTGCTTTTAAAGAGCACACGATTACGATGATTTTATAAAGTATATTTACTAAAACAAGAATTCTTTTAAACGTTTTTATTAATGAACATGATTCCCGTTTTTTTATGTGATTTATCTCATGTTAATTGCATTACTATATGATTTGTGTTACAATATTGGTTTGACTTAAAAACCACAAATATACACGGTAAACATTTACTAATCTGAATATAGCGTTTGGACATTTTGATCATGCAATCTAGGTCTATAATAATTACTCGTTTTAAAAATTTCCGTTTCAAAAACAAACATTATTGTTTCACAGAACTTTAACTTGCCTTGATCACCACTACGGGCCGATTAAGTGGAGCAATAACTAGATGCTTCGTGTTTCCGAGGACTTGCTCGTACCCCAAGGAATATAAATAAACTCATCATAGATACCAGGACTAAATTTTGTATATACGCAGACGCGCATTTCGTCTACAAAAGACTCATCAGTGACGCTCGAATCCAAAAAAGTTAACAAAAAAAAAAGCCAAATAAAGTACAAATTTGAAGAGCATTGAGATCCAAAATTCCTAAAAGTGTTGCCAAATACAGCTAAGGTACATGTTATCTATGCTTGAGGTAGAAAAGCCTTATTATTTCAAAAAATTCCAAATTTGTAAACAGTTAATTTATAAATATAGCAATATAAATAATAATTCATGTCAGCATAAAAAGTGCTGACTACTGGGCTTGTGATACCCTCGGGGAAATAAATCTCCATCAGTAGTGGCATCGACCCAGTGGTTGTAAATAAACTCATCATAGATACCAGGACTAAATTTTATATATACGCCAGACGCGCGTTTTGTCTACAAAAGACTCATCAGTGACGCTCGAATCCAAAAAAGTTTGCTTAAGGTTTCGCTGCTGTATTATCGTCATAGTGGCTGTCACCAGTAAAACAAGAAACCAGGAGTTTCTTATTCAATTCTTGTTTTTATTTTTGATTGTGTTAATCAAATTTAGGTATTGTGAAGTGTATTGTTGACTTTACTTGTCGTTTCGATTCGTCGGTTATTTTTTGTGTTTTTGTTGTCTCGCTTGTTCGACTAATCGCAGTAATTGCCCGCTTGGCGTATTTTCACTTTTATATGCGATTTATCGATAATAGGGAAAACTCATAAAAGTTACAAACAATGTTTTCACAAATGTAAAACAGATAATGTTATAATGACTTAAGCTTCACTTAGAGTAGAGCCTTAATTGAACTGAAACTATGACATTATTTTTATGAATAAGGCATCTTAAATCGACTTACAGCATATATAGTCCAATCAAACTCGTCGTTTTTTACATTCTTCAGAAAACATTTACTTCCCTTTTCAAGTGTGCATTCCAACGTTTCTGAAGCTGTAAAAAAAGGAATGTTTAATTTCAATTCTTAGAAGATGGATTACACTTTTAGACAATTTATTCCATATCTTTTATTTAGATATTCTTTAATTCTTTGTGAATTATGTTTACCTGAAATTGTATTTCAATCTTGTATAAAGTTATTTAAAAACGACAAAGGAAAGTTAACCTCTTAGCAAACTGTTTATATGTCCTTACCAATAGTCAGATGTAAGACGTTCTGGGGTGTACATCATTTTATACGTTGGGTCCTATCAAGTAATTGTTATACTTCAATTGAATAGATATGCGACATTACTATAGTGATGTCTTGCTTAGATATATCATAGTATTATGTGTGTATATTCCGTATTATTGTTTGAAATATTATCACTTATACATATTTTTCATAAGATTTCAGTAGATCACCAACGTTTTAAAAAAGACCATTAACCGATACCTTTTCAAAATAAATAATTTTATGTTATAAAATTAGATAAATAAAAGATAATCTTCAGTTATTGATTTTAAGTTAATATTTTATAAAAGGTCGTCTACTTTCCATTCAATGAATAATAAACGTTAAAAGTTTAAAAAACGATATATTGTGATATTGTCGCTTTTAAAATACCTTTGACTTGATCACATTTCTGTCCTTCAAATCCTGGATCACACTCACAACGATATGCCTGATTTTCACAGTCCTTACAAACTCCATATATGCATGGATCTGGAATGCATCCTGTAAAAAGTATACTCCTTGATAAGTATATACCAAAATTAAAAAAAAACAAATAGGAAATGACAGTACATGTTGCAAAACTTATGCTTTACCTATATACCAGTAGTTTACCAATGTTTTAATCTCAATAACTAATCAACGTAATACGAAAAAATGTCTTAAAATTTATTTGTATTTGAATTTATTAATATTGCAGTCCAGGAAAAAGGATGTAAGAAGACAGTTCCTCGTGGTTTTGAGTATAAATGAATTATCGGTACAACGGTCACCAACAGGGCACGACAAAGCATGAGAGATCGCTTGAACGATATGGCAATGTTCGTTATGAGTATAAGGGACACGGTTTGTTTATCCATGAATACAATAGGTCAAACATAAATCCATGTTGCTTAATATCCGTATTTTTATTAAATTGGTTTTGTTAGTTTTAAGTGTTCTATGTATTGCTTTTTTAAAGATATGTTGTTGGTTTTTTGTCATTTTTCGTTTTTGCAATAGTGTTGTCTGTTTCTCTTATGGAATTTGAGTTCACTTTAATATCTGTCAGCTCATTTTTCATTAGTAAACAAATTCAAAAAAGGCAAAGGACGGAACATTTTGATGAAAGTCAAATTACCACAAAATAAACAAAATTTTCAAGAAAGATAACATAGAAAAATATTTGTAAACATGGGTCCCAACAAATACCAGTGATGCACTAGAGTTTTCTGCAGGAGTTGGAAATTTCTGTTCTTTTGTTATCTGTTGAATTCTTTCTGATGACATATTAACATTAGATAAACGGAGAATGTGTCCATGGAACACAGGGGATGACACTCGTATAGAACGTTATAAAGGGGCATAACTCGATCTATGTTTTATGGTAATAAGCATTGTTTACAAGTTTCATAACCTTTGGTAGATGCAAAATAAAGTTAGAGAACGGAAACCGATGTTCGCACGTACATACCTAAGTACAGACTTACAGACGGACACTTATAACACTGAGTGACCCTATATTGCACGAATCAAGCTCGCCAAAAGTTCATAAAAGAACGATAAGAACAACAAATATTAATAGAAATTTGTAACCAGAAATAAGTTACATATTTTAAAATGAATAAGCAATGCCATTAATCGTAAAGCATCTAACTAATGAGTAAAAACTAAAATATCACAAAGTAAAATTGGATATTGAAATGGGGAATGTATCAAAGAGACAACATCCCGACCAAAGAGCAGATAGCAACCAGAGTCTGTATTCATCAAATTGTACAGTAAAAATAATAGTATCAGTCCTTTTAACCGAAAATATCATCACAACATTCGCATGACATGTAAATTTAAAGAAGACAAAATCGCAACTATAGATGTCTTTTTTTGTTTGTGTAATTGGGTTTCTTTTTCATTTTACTTCACATTATGCTTAATCAGAAGTAAAATGTACTATACCATCCTTAGTTGTTGTGGCTTGAAGGGAAAATCCTTTCTCTGGGGAATGTAGCTTTCCAAATTCACTGTCGAATATAAGCAACATGAGATTCTTTTCACCCCACGCGGACGTTACCCACGAATCACCACTAGAATCACCACAAACTCTGTCAAAACACAATATAGAAATCAGAATCAATACATCATAGGTAACATGGTAATGAAATATTCATATATCTAATAATGTTATTGCTATCCGATAAATTAAGGGTTCGACTCCTAACGATTGACCTTTATGAAATTTGCTCTATTTTTGGTCAATCTTTCTTAACGTTTCAACGTATATGTACACCCCTTTCTAGTGTTATATATTACCGTTCCAGATAAAGGTAAATATTTTAAAATTTGTCGGACGCACGAAATTCATAGTTTTTATTTTTCAGTATAGGCGTATTCGATTTTACACGCTCGGATGCTTAATTTCTTGATTTCTAAAACTTTTTTTTATCCATTTTAGCCTACCTGATAATGGTTACCTCAGAACTGCATGTCGTATGCACTTATGAGCAGAAATAAAAACGGAATCCAGATTATTACTTTATTGCGTATTATTTTTTAACATACCGTTTGATGAGTTTTTTCAATTTACTCAATCTTAAGTTTTCTATGTAGCTCATTTTGTGGACTCTTATTGTCTTTTTGTGTTTTTGCGGGTTTTTTTATGTTTTAAGTTGTTTATTTTCCTTAGTATCGTTACTCCATTTTCTTTTCCGTTTAAGGGTTTGTTGCTCAAGTGGAACATAAGTTTATAAAATCATCAGTGACTCTATTTTCTCACTTAATATTTTTTTAAATAGTTTATCAAGAACAAATGGTATAATTAGGTAAACCAAATAAAATTTTGTTTCTAACTTCAGTATTTTCTCACGGAAATTTAACTGTTTCTTTGTCACAATGCATGCATCAAATGTAAAAAAAAAATCGTGTTCTAACTATATGAATTAAAATCTGATTTTGAGTTACATACCTTATTCCTGTCTGTCCAGGTAGATTGTATCTTACTTCTAACCAATGATAACATCTGTTATCTTCTGCGTCATATGGAAGATGAAATACGTCTGCCTCCAGTCGTACATGAAAACTAGATGGTGCCTATGTGATTTTACAAAAACGATGGTAGTTAGAAAAAGTCAGTTCATTCTTACACATCTACGCTTCAAATCTATATGATTAAAGGGAAGGATTAAGTAAGGAAAATTAGAAATCTAGGATCGAAAGAAGAATGTGGCATACAAAATATTAGCTATTTAAAGAAATGAAAATATATCCATACGTTAAAAACATCACGAGCAATTCATGATGTTACAAAAATAAAAACATATGGCCAGAGACACCTGGTGAAAATAGGCAAAGGTCCGTAGGACATTAAGCGGGAAACATTTTATACAAGAAGGAACACAGAAATAGCTCTGTGTTTCTTTTCTAAGAATACACACATAATATAGATTACATAAACATGTGTGAGTACAAAAGTAGATGCTGCTAAAGTATCCAATAACAAACAATTTGTATTATACATTGAATAAACCAACTCTGTTCATAGAAAATGGGATTTGTTACAAAGGATGAAAATAGGTAGACTGGATTGGTCCTAGACCCGACTAATTTGTATAGTATAGTATCAAGTCTGGAAATTAGAAATTTAGAATCAAAAGAATAACGTGACAAGATCAATATTGAATATTCAAAGAAACGAGAAGCTAACATTTTATAGTGTTTTAATTGCAAAACAAATAAAAGGTATGCAAAGTTCATATCGGAAATATTTGCAAAATCGTTCAGCAATATCTGTTTTTAATTTTATCTAAGTGGAATGATATAATATGTTGAGAGATACTATTCTACAACATCAAAGTATTATTTCTTATTGACATACCCTCAAAAGCCACACACACTCCATACCAACGCCATAATTATTTGGAAAATTTGGTGAACTTATTACTTCCTTTTCACCTGGGACAATGTCGATGATTCCACCACAAACTGAAATTTAAAATCAGGTTTTGTCATTTCACTACGTTATTGACGACACTGTATTTCTTTAGTTCAATTTATATTACAACTTGACCGACTTTTTTCCCCTGAAATGTTATTTCATTTCTACGCATCTATCATCGACATTCCCCAGCTAACACTGTATCCAATGCGTTGCGAGCGATACATTATGCTAGACAAAAGTATTTAAGTTCGTAATCAAATGGCAAAATCAAAAGCGCAAACACATCAAACGAATGGATTACAACTGTCATATTCCTGACTCGGTACAGGCATTTTCATATGTAGAAAATGGTGGATTAAACCTTGTTCAATAGCTAGCTAAACCTCTCACTTGAAACGATATATGACGTTTTGTCTTGAGTTTTCGTAGCCATTACATATTGTACGGACCTTCACTATCGTAGGAAGTCTCCATTTAGGTTGTGGATAAGATATGTAAGTATTTGGAATAAAGTAATTAAAACGTAGACAAACACCAACAAGGACATAAAAGAATTAACCAAATAAGTATTAAAACAACTGAACTTATATTAACATGCATAACTTAATCATACTAAAACATGATCACTAGAATAGATTCTCATGTTAAAACGTTTTAGATCCATCCGATACAATTCGCGTGATTTCTCTAACCAGTAAATTTTTTGGAATAATGGAACTTTCTTCGTAGAAAATTATACACCAGTAAGGAGTTCTGTTTTACTACAGGTTCATAATTTTAAGCTGGTAAAATTTGCATGAAATGCCGGTTATGTGTTAACGTTTACATACTTTTTTTTAATTTGATTAAGCATTATGTACCCTTGTGTTGATTCAATGCTAAGCATATGGGCATTTTATAGAAAATCCACAGCCTTTACCTTGTACTCTCATATTCGGCAATTTGTTGACTGATAGATATAGGATTATTGCATGCCATGCTAGCATTGATTTCCTTAAAACAAGTTTATTAATGTAGTTATTAGTTAAAACAAATATAAATATGGACCAAATCAAGTACACCATTTAGGGTGCACTCGACTTAAGTGACTCAGCACGGGGTGTTTTGGAATTTTCTATAAAAATCTTGGTTTATTTGCCATAAAGTCCTCTTTTTCTTTTAAATGCAATGAAACAGTAAATAATAATGCTTTGCATCAAGTTGCCCCTTGGTATATGTACAAAATGGCCTATCTCTATTAATCATTATATCTGTTGTTTTAATTCTATTGCAGGTTGAAAAGTTCGTACAAAAATGGCTACAGAAGGGGTCATAAACCTTAGTCCAAAACTTCAATTTGATTGTGTCTCAAAAGTTCAATATAAAATATTTAGTTAAATCTTGGACTGTTGAAATCATTACTAAAGGGGTTAATCGTCACATTTGTTTACGATATCCTCAAATAACATTTACCTCCGCTGTTGATAACTGAATCACAGTTGTTGCCAGTCAAACCGTAAGGACAATGACATTTACAACCAGAGTTTAAAAAACCACCATTCTTGCATTCAGGAGGATTCACGCATTTTTCTACAAAAAATAAAAAAGCAAAAAGCAATTGATAAAATAGGTTTCTACGAACTAAAATCATTGTAATGACAAATCAAGGTATTGGTATTTAAATTCGACATAATGCAAATGCATTTTTCTTAAATGTCTTTACAATTAGCAAATATGTATTATATAGTGTTCGTTTGTCGGAATGAAAAGTGACAAGTGATATTTCATCACTTGGTGTCCGTCCTCTGTCGTCCGTTATCTGTCGTCGCCCAATAACTTTTACTAAACATTATATTCTGAAACTTCTGAAATTGATCGAAACTTGACCACAATCATTATTGAGGTATCAAGCTTAACACATGTGCCCGATAACACTGCCTGCCAACCTGCATGGCCGACATGACTTCAAATAGAATATAGGTTTTGTCTTTTATCTTGAAAGTTAGAAGGAAATTTCTGAATATTTTTTTTTTCACTTTTGCTATCTATTTGAAAAGTATATAATAGAGACGAACGAATCAAATTGTCCCGAAATCTTTTGTAAGAAAGAATAATGTCACTTAAATGCACTTGTTCGTATTTATAACAAATAAGAAAGAAGATTTTGAGAAACATTAAACAGAAGATAAACAAATATGTTTAATGATAAATTAGGTAGGGAATGTTACTGCTAAGAAATGAAAAATTGGTAATTAAGAAGTTGAAATCGTCCCGTTTGATAACATTTTAGTATGAAGTCGTCAATCTGTGTCAATGTTAAGGATAATATCAAGGTATGAAGCAGTACTTTTAGTATCAATAGTATCCTTTATTTCAAGTTCACTGGGATATATGAGATGTTAATACAAACTGTATTATTGGGTTTTTCAGTTGTGTAATGAAAAGAACAACAAAAATGTTTCCTCTGGAAATGTAAGATAGACTTTCACCTGTACATTTATATGCGTCTGTAATGTCAGCAATATCATAAAAGGACAATCCCGATCCGTATGACGCTAGGAATCCCAATTCAGGTTGCAATGCCTCGAATCCTTTCTGCAAAAAAAAAACCATACCGTCAGTTTTGATTTGATAATATGGTCTTTATTTTTCTATGTTGTGTCTTCTGTACTATAATTTGTCTGTTTGTCTTTTTTATTTTTAACCATGGCGTTGTCAGTTTATTTTCAATCTATGAGTTTGACTGTCCCTCTGGTATCTTTCGTCCCTCTTTTAGTCATTTATCAACAATTTTTTTTAATACTATGAAGAAAAAGGATGCAATATCGTATCGAAAGACAAATATTTGGACATATTTGTCCGCGTCGGTCCTGTTGACACAGTGAGATAACAAAGTGAAAGCGCTCCAATTTATAGCAGGCCAGTTGTGTAACTAAAAGAACAAACAAATTATAATACAGAAGCTAAGAAACTATTATCATAATGATAGTCTATTTGTAAATTCAAAGGCTATTAATACATTCGAAAACATATTTATACAGTCATACTAAAATATATTTACCAGAAAAAAGCAAACAAATTATTAGATAAAGTGTTGTTTTCATCTTTATAGATTATTTGAAAAAGACTCGAGATCTAAGTATGTATCAGGAGGAGTAACATGTCTGTTGTTGAATGTGAAACGTATTATTTGCTACCCTTGATACACACCTTAAGCTATTTGCTTAATGTAAATACTTTATTGGTTTAAAATAGTTATCAAAAGTACCATGATTATAATTTTATACGACAGACGCGCGTTTCGTCTACATAAGACTCATCAGTGACGCTCAGATCAAAATAGTTAAAAAGCCAAACAAATACAAAGTTGAAGAGCATTGAGGACCCAAAATTCCTAAAAGTTAAAACTGTATCAATTTAAATAACTTACTTTTAATGAGTAGTGCTCTATTGATTCATAATCATATGGATTAAGATCTCTCGTGTTGAACTTTCCATAGTTAGCATCCCCTGGTTCTACTCCTATTTGGTTGTAATCTATATACACATGTTCATCTCTATCTGTTCTGCTCTGTTCATGCCATTGGCCTAGAGCATGTAACATTTCATGCAACGTAGTTCCAAGCTATACAAATATATATATCAATGACAAATCATGCCAATTATAATGTTTTTGAATGTAGTAGATGAATTTAAGTCTTTAGCGTTCATTTTATTTTGAACCTTTTCTTAAAAGTATAAGCTTAAAAATTAAATTTTGTTCAACATTCAAGATAATTCTATCATATGTAATTTGTCATTGTAAATTTATTTCTGTTTAGACATTTTGCGTGCACTCAATCAAGTAGTGTTCATCAACTTTGAAAACATTTCAGTTGATTTTTACGGGTAAATAGAAACAACTGAACAGTATGAAAATAAACTGAACATATCTTAATTAGCTGCAAGAGATGTATCTGAAAGGTACTGATGATCAGTTGCAAACATTGACTGAAAACTGAACAATATAAACCAATGTTTATAGATGTTTAACTCTAAATAATTGACTAAGAAGACAAGGTAACAATGTAACAAACAATAACTGAAAATATCACATTAATTTAAAGTCCTGGTAAGTCGAAATAGTAGACGTCTTAGCTTCTGCTATGAATTCACCAGCCGGCATACGAGTACACGCTTTTCAAAATTACAAAAAGAACACATTGGGTAAAGACAAAAGCATGTCGCAAGTGAGTTTAGAGTTTGGTATCGGTAATCCATTCGTGATGGTGACGGTAAATCGTATTTTATATAATGCCTATTTCAGCCGTTCTTCTCATAAAACCTTCAATTTAGTGCGAACAGTGTTATCGACATACTCTTGGGAAAGAGGATATGTTACGATTAGAAATTAACTTGAACAGATAAACTAAAGATAAGTTTTGAGTTTAATTAACAATATATGTGTTCCATGTATATCAACAGACAATTCGAATCATATTGGATGAACTTTGTTCTCTTGTTCCTTCATGAATATAAAACAAACTTCACAAAAAGTTCACTTGTAGAACAAGAAGCCAGCGATATCATTAAATCTCAAACTTCGCTATAAAGTGTACTTTCGCTTTTTGTGTCGTATCTGTTTAAAAACGTATTCGTCCCACCGGAGGTAAGATAACAGTGACTGGAATTAGATGTAGATTTTAATCCTGGTTTAGAATCAATAATTTTTCGTTGATATATTTTGAAATTAGAAAGAAACTAAGATTTCAACTATCTGGCAGAGATAACACTAAATAGAGTTGAATGCCTTTCTTATGTCTTTTCGTCAATTTGATTCTCAAGTAATAAAGGACTTATACAATCTCGGCTTTCAACTGTTCAGTTTTCTTCCAGGTGAGTGATACATCTAGAAATGCCGTTTTTGACCTAACAAATTTTTGAAATTATATTTTATTGAACTTTTTGACTTTTGACTTGATTTATTGATAAAACATTCTCTCTAGAAAGAAATTGGCCTGAATGATTCTTAAACAGTAAAACAGTAAAGGACAAACTTTACACGGAAGGGACTCGGAAAATGTATTATAAAAAATGCATTACATACCCCTAGACAACCAGGAGCCTTAAGACTTAAACTTTGTTCTCCATCACTACTTCTACCAACATGTGACCAACATCCGCTACAAGTAGAAAAACTTATCATTAATATTATTGATGCTATGTATACAACAAAACGATGGTCTTAAAAGTAAAATAACAAAAATATCAAACTTCAAAGAAAACGTAAAGTTCTTAATCAAATGGCAAACTCATAAGTTAACACACATCAAACATATAGGGAAAAAAATGTTATATTCCTTATTTGGAACCGGCATTGAAGTAGAAAATAATGGAATACACCTGGTTTTATAAATAGGTAAAACATTAAACGCCAAGAATCTGCATTGCGCTAACATGACTGAGAAAAATGTGCAATGTCTTTGAACACTGTCAAATGTGGTGAAGATGTAGCGTTATAAATATTGATACTAGATTCTACAGATAAACACCTATGTACATGTACATATATGGATTTCATTGAACAACAGGGTTAAATATTTGAATTTCTTTGTTTATTTTGGAATGTATCTTTGTCGTTTCCAAGGTATAACAAGACCGGAAGTCAACATATCTGTTCTAACGTTGTTTCTTATGAATGCGATCACTTTTTGTTGTAATTCATTTTTCTCATAAAATATTATATCATTCGATGCACTAAATCTTGTTCAACTTCACAGTCTGATAAAGACGAAATTCTCATTTTGCGCACTAAACATAAGCCTGGTATCTTCGCACAGCTTTAATTATACTTACATACCTGCTCGTGCATTTTTCATTGTTATTCAACGCAAATTTATTTTTTAAGATACCTGGGACGATCTTATTTCACAAAGGATTTCTATTGTCTACTTATTGTACCTCGAACTTATTTACCCGATGTAGGTCTTTAAGTTGAGGTTCAATTCAATAAAAGTTAATCGGGCATGACTAATTAGATACGCCCTCTTAAAATCAGGGGGCCCGAAATAGGATTGGGAAAAACACCCAGCAAAATACCTTAATTTACCATTTCAAGAATTTGTTTGATTCAAAGTGCTTTTGGTCGCTTAAATATCTTCGATCAATAATCAGGCGGTATTTTGTGGAAATAAATAACCTGTCCCGAACCGGGAGATGTTGGCTGCTATAGGAATTAATTTATAAAAAAGTCCATATCTCATTTACTTATAGTGGCCATTATTGTTTGTAAATTCATGACGTTTTGTATATGACATTCGTCTATCGTGGAGGGAAAAAAAAGGAAGGGGGGCTTGATAACTTACGAGTTCGATCATTATTGTTCAAATCTTTTCTATTACGGCCTACGTTTTACCTCTAGCGAACGCTCTGTTTTATTGTAAAAAGTGCCACTCTAAATTTGTGAACATTTGCTTCAAATTGACCCACTTTGAATTTAGTCGTGAATATGCATGACATATTTGCCACTGGACACAAAGGAGCAATAAATTAATCAGCTTCATTTAGTGATTTATAATAATGTGTCCTCAGTTGATTATAGTCTCAAACAGTTTTCCAATTTTTATATATTTCATTTTTATTAACATTTGAATTTTTATGCGTAAATCTTAGCATTTCATCCTTCATTTTTCTCTTTGCATGTAATCTTTTTTTTTTTAATATTAAAAAAACGTTGTCGTAGTACATACACATCAGGGGTTACATTGTATAATTTCCAGCAAAACTAACAGGGGAAGGACTACATCAGAAAAACAATCTTCATTGAGTGGCAATAACTCATATACATATTGAAGCATACAATGACGGCTCCCTCGTCTAGGTGACAACATTTGCTGTTTGAAGTTTATTTATATCTCAGACTAGTATAATAGTTGTCATAAAAGGGGAAAAAATGATAAAAAAGGTTGACAACAATTTATAAAAAAGATTAAACTTATTTTGAGCGTTTCATTTTTTTTAATATTGTCTTGCTAATCGGTTTTGTTATATTATTTTTTCATCTACTATTGTTCTAGCAAAAGTCACAAAAATGTTGTTAAAATCAGCCATGCGACTTATAATTATTTAAAAAGATTAAGCTGACTTTTCTTGTTGTTTATGTAAATGCTCTTTTGTTCCGACGTTGGAAAGTTCCGGGCGGAAAGAACTAACTAGCCGAAAAGTTCCGGAGGAACTTAATAACTAGTTACTTTGTTCTTCCTCTGATTTAAAGTTCCACCGTAACAAAGTGACTAGTTGAAAAGTTCCAACGGAACATATACCAACTAGTTAGAAAGTTCCTTTTTGCCAAATTAGTCAAAACCGGAACTAACAAACTAGCCCAAAAGTTTCAACGGAACTTACCAACCAGTCACAAAGTTCCATTTGGAGAATTGATGCAAAGTAAAAGCGTAACATATTATATTTGAACCTTTCAAAGGGGAACCAAGATACTGATTACAAAAGTCAAAAGGAACTTATCAACCAGTCACAAAGTTCCCCTTTTGGCAAATTAGTCAAAACCGAAACTAACAAACTAGCCCAAAAGTTCCTCCTCATGTGGGTACTTTTAAAATATCAATTTCAGATTAATGTATAACAATGAATTACAACTTATTCCGTTATGAAGGCAACATTCTGACCGATTTAACTAGTTGTTCTGTTCCGCCAGAACTATTCAACTAGCTACTTTTTTCCGAAACTTTTCGACTGCACTCGGAACAAAATAACTAGTTGAAAAGTTCCGCCGGAACAAAGTAACTGTCGGAACATAGTGGCTGTTAAATTTACACATTTCAATCATTCAGCTCGTGTGTAGATCATCTTTTCCTCCAAGGTTTTTTTTTAAGGTTAAGATAGCTTGGAATTCTCACTGCACCAGGCATCTGATATACATTCCTATTATATTTTGATCGGACAAAGCTGCGTATTTATATAACCAATAAGCCAAACGAACGCACCCATTAACAAGGGTATACTGTGGAACGGGAGAGGTCTAGAGATGTAAATATTTCTATACCCAAGCAAATATTGGTTTTGAATAAAAGGAGATAAAGGTATACATTAATGCGACAGCAACCCAAAGACACAGATAAATAAAAATATTTAGAGTCAACATTCGGTCTTTTTTTTATAGAACATTCCGTGTACAGAATAATAAGCTCAAAACCGACCCATGACTAAATAATAGTTATACGGAGTTAATTCAATATTTTCCGTCAAATATTAAATATCCGAAAAGGCACATTTGATTTACTATAATTATTTACCATGAAAGATAATAATCCCAACACTTCACTGTATAATAAAACGGTAAAATAAATAATGATAATGGATGACGACCAGCGGCGAATACAATTTTTATTCAGGACGATTACGTGAAATATAATAAGAGCGTTAACCCCGTTTTTTACTAGACTGACAAGCTGAGTCTTTTTTTTATCGTGTAAGTTCACAAGACATTAGTTCGCAGAAAGAAAAGTCACCCGACCAGGACACATTTCCGACGCTGAGCCGGCCAGTCTGTGCTCTCACTTTATGATGCCACGTGTTAAGCGTTGAAATAGAATACCAATTTAATTAACGTCTTTGTTTGACCCGTTCAGGATTCGAACAAATTTAATTACCTCCCTCTCTCGAGGCGAACGCCCCCACACGAGACCAACCAGGAGAGCAGTAGTGATCGGTAGTACAGAATATCATACCAAAAACTAAAGTACAATACACAATACAGTTTCACAGAATTCTCACAGTTACTAAAGCGAGCTAAAAGTATCTAACCTAAATTGGATGCGTGAAATGATATTGTAAACTACACGTAAACATGGATGATCGACTTCAGGGTAGATTTTATGAATCAAATTAAAAACTCTTGCACCTATTGTACGACCTACCTATTGTATTTAAAATTTATGTGTTATAGTCATTAACAGGCATGAAATATTTGCTACTGGACTTAAAGCAAACAACAATCAATCAATTTAATTAATTTCTCTGTTACAGTACTAGTACTTGGCACACAAAGACAAGATCTTGTAAAATGCTATAATTTACAATTTTCATTTAAATTTTTATGTTGTTTTCTTTTCTTTTCATTTCTTTTCTTCTTTTTTTTTTTTGGGGGGGGGGGGGGTCTCTTCAGTTTATCATATAAATGACTGCTTATTCAAAAGTTTTAGATATTTTTTTACGATTGTTCTTATCTAATGTTTAAATACGATTTATAACATATGATTTTTTTTGCCAGGCAAGGATAAAACTAAGAAAGATAAAGTTTTTTCCAGGTACTTTTGCTTCATTTAGACACGAAAAGGGAATAACGGACGACTAATTTTAAGTGTTTTTTTTCATATAATATATTAAACTTGCGAATATATCTCACCCAACACCTTTTTGATCGGGACAGTGAAACCTAGTTCAATACGGTTTTATTCATTGAAGTTTGCATGCATAGTTCTTATTTTAAAAAAAACCACACAAATAAAGCAAGATATATTAATTGATTGGACTGAATAGACAACACTAATTATTTTGCATTCGCATGTATCTTAATGTAGGAAAATCACCAAATCAGAAACAAAAGGAACATTTGCCGGATGAATATTGTGAAGGACCTTATGCATCTAGGACTGTCCGATTAAAAGTTCTTAAACAAGCTGTTTAAAAAGCTAATTGTTGGAAGAGTTTACTTACTGTTTTCTAAGGTCTGATCTTTACGATTCGATTTCATGATTACTGACAGATCAAAAACATCAAGTATATATAGCATGAAGTTGTTGGGCATAAAATTCATTGGTCAGTTATAAATGAGGTCTGTACGGGGGTTTGATTGCTGATTTATTAAATAAGAAATCGTTATTTTGAAAAGTTGGCTAAAAAATATAAATTTACCCCCTAGTTTTGTAAAACTATCATTTGGTGTTATTTAGATGCTAATTTTTTTTTTATCATAAATAAATAATTATATGATGTAATGCCATTAAATTGGTCCGTTTTCATTTCAATTTGGTAACTGTTAATTGTATATACCAGTCTGAGTACTGTTTAACTATCATTTAAGTTAAACATATTTAGACTCGTACAGTTCAGGGGAATTAGGTTACTGCAAGTGCTTTTTATGTACTTTTCATATATTTTTGACGGTTTGTAAGTCAGTAAAAGTTCAATGATTAAGTTAATATTGACATTAAAAGACCTCCTCACAAAAAGGGCTGTTCAAATCCCCTCGCCCTTCGGGCTCGGGGATCTGAACACCCCTTTTTGTTCGGAGGCCTTTTAATATCAATATTAACTTATCATTGAACTTTTACTATTACTTAAGGTAAAATATTGTTATCTCCATTTAAATGAAACCAATAGACATCTACGTCAAATCATATATTTAAACATCTATCATACATCTATGAACAGACATTTGCATTACATCATTCGTGAATTGATACGATGAAAATAAGTGAAGTTAACCTATCAAAACGAACGTTACAAACGATGTTGCATCACCATTTATATGTGTCTTTCACCATTTCTGTTGTGTATTCGTTATTCTTTTGATGAGCATGAAAGTCTAATGTCTTCATATCTTTTTATACAAAGATTCGTAAAATTGAGAACAATAATCTCAATAAAATAAAAAAGAGTATTTGGAAAATATTCACAGACTTCGGTTGTTTTGATCAAAATACTTGAACGATTCCCTTTCAAACTTATTTGATGAATCAAGTTCAAAAGAAAACCTTATATCACTCATTTCCTGTTTCTTAGATAATATACTAGTATACAACTTTCTCAAGATTACAATAGTTTTAACCTCTAAATGTTTTTATAATTATTCAAGAATTCTTCGTTCATTCCTTCTTGAAATCTGCAACCTAGAGTCTTATATGCTCAAATGTTGTAAATACTGGTATCTTTACTTGAAATACCATTAAAAGAATATTCCTATGCAACAGGTTTTACGAAAAATGCAGAAATTCTGAATGTTGACTGGAATAATGTTAGCTGTCTTAGTAATAGTAAAAGTTCAATGATAAGTTAATATTGATATTAAAAGGCCTCCGAACAAAAAGGGGTGTTCAGATCCCCGAGCCCGAAGGGCGAGGGGATTTGAACAGCCCTTTTTGTGAGGAGGTCTTTTAATGTCAATATTAACTTAATCATTGAACTTTTACTGACTTACAAACCGTCAAAAATATATGAAAAGTACATAAAAAGCACTTGCAGTAACCTAATTCCCCTGAACTGTACGAGTCTAAATATGTTTAACTTAAATGATAGTTAAACAGTACTCAGACTGGTATATACAATTAACAGTTACCAAATTGAAATGAAAACGGACCAATTTAATGGCATTACATCATATAATTATTTATTTATGATAAAAAAAAAATTAGCATCTAAATAACACCAAATGATAGTTTTACAAAACTAGGGGGTAAATTTATATTTTTTAGCCAACTTTTCAAAATAACGATTTCTTATTTAATAAATCAGCAATCAAACCCCCGTACAGACCTCATTTATAACTGACCAATGAATTTTATGCCCAACAACTTCATGCTATATATACTTGATGTTTTTGATCTGTCAGTAATCATGAAATCGAATCGTAAAGATCAGACCTTAGAAAACAGTAAGTAAACTCTTCCAACAATTAGCTTTTTAAACAGCTTGTTTAAGAACTTTTAATCGGACAGTCCTAGATGCATAAGGTCCTTCACAATATTCATCCGGCAAATGTTCCTTTTGTTTCTGATTTGGTGATTTTCCTACATTAAGATACATGCGAATGCAAAATAATTAGTGTTGTCTATTCAGTCCAATCAATTAATATATCTTGCTTTATTTGTGTGGTTTTTTTTAAAATAAGAACTATGCATGCAAACTTCAATGAATAAAACCGTATTGAACTAGGTTTCACTGTCCCGATCAAAAAGGTGTTGGGTGAGATATATTCGCAAGTTTAATATATTATATGAAAAAAAACACTTAAAATTAGTCGTCCGTTATTCCCTTTTCGTGTCTAAATGAAGCAAAAGTACCTGGAAAAAACTTTATCTTTCTTAGTTTTATCCTTGCCTGGCAAAAAAAATCATATGTTATAAATCGTATTTAAACATTAGATAAGAACAATCGTAAAAAAATATCTAAAACTTTTGAATAAGCAGTCATTTATATGATAAACTGAAGAGACCCCCCCCCCCCCCCCCCAAAAAAAAAAGAAGAAAAGAAATGAAAAGAAAAGAAAACAACATAAAAATTTAAATGAAAATTGTAAATTATAGCATTTTACAAGATCTTGTCTTTGTGTGCCAAGTACTAGTACTGTAACAGAGAAATTAATTAAATTGATTGATTGTTGTTTGCTTTAAGTCCAGTAGCAAATATTTCATGCCTGTTAATGACTATAACACATAAATTTTAAATACAATAGGTAGGTCGTACAATAGGTGCAAGAGTTTTTAATTTGATTCATAAAATCTACCCTGAAGTCGATCATCCATGTTTACGTGTAGTTTACAATATCATTTCACGCATCCAATTTAGGTTAGATACTTTTAGCTCGCTTTAGTAACTGTGAGAATTCTGTGAAACTGTATTGTGTATTGTACTTTAGTTTTTGGTATGATATTCTGTACTACCGATCACTACTGCTCTCCTGGTTGGTCTCGTGTGGGGGCGTTCGCCTCGAGAGAGGGAGGTAATTAAATTTGTTCGAATCCTGAACGGGTCAAACAAAGACGTTAATTAAATTGGTATTCTATTTCAACGCTTAACACGTGGCATCATAAAGTAAGAGCACAGACTGGCCGGCTCAGCGTCGGAAATGTGTCCTGGTCGGGTGACTTTTCTTTCTGCGAACTAATGTCTTGTGAACTTACACGATAAAAAAAAGACTCAGCTTGTCAGTCTAGTAAAAAACGGGGTTAAAGCTCTTATTATATTTCACGTAATCGTCCTGAATAAAAATTGTATTCGCCGCTGGTCGTCATCCATTATCATTATTTATTTTACCGTTTTATTATACAGTGAAGTGTTGGGATTATTATCTTTCATGGTAAATAATTATAGTAAATCAAATGTGCCTTTTCGGATATTTAATATTTGACGGAAAATATTGAATTAACTCCGTATAACTATTATTTAGTCATGGGTCGGTTTTGAGCTTATTATTCTGTACACGGAATGTTCTATAAAAAAAAGACCGAATGTTGACTCTAAATATTTTTATTTATCTGTGTCTTTGGGTTGCTGTCGCATTAATGTATACCTTTATCTCCTTTTATTCAAAACCAATATTTGCTTGGGTATAGAAATATTTACATCTCTAGACCTCTCCCGTTCCACAGTATACCCTTGTTAATGGGTGCGTTCGTTTGGCTTATTGGTTATATAAATACGCAGCTTTGTCCGATCAAAATATAATAGGAATGTATATCAGATGCCTGGTGCAGTGAGAATTCCAAGCTATCTTAACCTTAAAAAAAAACCTTGGAGGAAAAGATGATCTACACACGAGCTGAATGATTGAAATGTGTAAATTTAACAGCCACTATGTTCCGACAGTTACTTTGTTCCGGCGGAACTTTTCAACTAGTTATTTTGTTCCGAGTGCAGTCGAAAAGTTTCGGAAAAAAGTAGCTAGTTGAATAGTTCTGGCGGAACAGAACAACTAGTTAAATCGGTCAGAATGTTGCCTTCATAACGGAATAAGTTGTAATTCATTGTTATACATTAATCTGAAATTGATATTTTAAAAGTACCCACATGAGGAGGAACTTTTGGGCTAGTTTGTTAGTTTCGGTTTTGACTAATTTGCCAAAAGGGGAACTTTGTGACTGGTTGATAAGTTCCTTTTGACTTTTGTAATCAGTATCTTGGTTCCCCTTTGAAAGGTTCAAATATAATATGTTACGCTTTTACTTTGCATCAATTCTCCAAATGGAACTTTGTGACTGGTTGGTAAGTTCCGTTGAAACTTTTGGGCTAGTTTGTTAGTTCCGGTTTTGACTAATTTGGCAAAAAGGAACTTTCTAACTAGTTGGTATATGTTCCGTTGGAACTTTTCAACTAGTCACTTTGTTACGGTGGAACTTTAAATCAGAGGAAGAACAAAGTAACTAGTTATTAAGTTCCTCCGGAACTTTTCGGCTAGTTAGTTCTTTCCGCCCGGAACTTTCCAACGTCGGAACAAAAGAGCATTTACATAAACAACAAGAAAAGTCAGCTTAATCTTTTTAAATAATTATAAGTCGCATGGCTGATTTTAACAACATTTTTGTGACTTTTGCTAGAACAATAGTAGATGAAAAAATAATATAACAAAACCGATTAGCAAGACAATATTAAAAAAAATGAAACGCTCAAAATAAGTTTAATCTTTTTTATAAATTGTTGTCAACCTTTTTTATCATTTTTTCCCCTTTTATGACAACTATTATACTAGTCTGAGATATAAATAAACTTCAAACAGCAAATGTTGTCACCTAGACGAGGGAGCCGTCATTGTATGCTTCAATATGTATATGAGTTATTGCCACTCAATGAAGATTGTTTTTCTGATGTAGTCCTTCCCCTGTTAGTTTTGCTGGAAATTATACAATGTAACCCCTGATGTGTATGTACTACGACAACGTTTTTTTAATATTAAAAAAAAAAAGATTACATGCAAAGAGAAAAATGAAGGATGAAATGCTAAGATTTACGCATAAAAATTCAAATGTTAATAAAAATGAAATATATAAAAATTGGAAAACTGTTTGAGACTATAATCAACTGAGGACACATTATTATAAATCACTAAATGAAGCTGATTAATTTATTGCTCCTTTGTGTCCAGTGGCAAATATGTCATGCATATTCACGACTAAATTCAAAGTGGGTCAATTTGAAGCAAATGTTCACAAATTTAGAGTGGCACTTTTTACAATAAAACAGAGCGTTCGCTAGAGGTAAAACGTATGCCGTAATAGAAAAGATTTGAACAATAATGATCGAACTCGTAAGTTATCAAGCCCCCCTTCCTTTTTTTTTCCTCCACGATAGACGAATGTCATATACAAAACGTCATGAATTTACAAACAATAATGGCCACTATAAGTAAATGAGATATGGACTTTTTTATAAATTAATTCCTATAGCAGCCAACATCTCCCGGTTCGGGACAGGTTATTTATTTCCACAAAATACCGCCTGATTATTGATCGAAGATATTTAAGCGACCAAAAGCACTTTGAATCAAACAAATTCTTGAAATGGTAAATTAAGGTATTTTGCTGGGTGTTTTTCCCAATCCTATTTCGGGCCCCCTGATTTTAAGAGGGCGTATCTAATTAGTCATGCCCGATTAACTTTTATTGAATTGAACCTCAACTTAAAGACCTACATCGGGTAAATAAGTTCGAGGTACAATAAGTAGACAATAGAAATCCTTTGTGAAATAAGATCGTCCCAGGTATCTTAAAAAATAAATTTGCGTTGAATAACAATGAAAAATGCACGAGCAGGTATGTAAGCTACAATAAAGTTATCTCATAAATAGAACTCGATGAAACAAATTGGTTTTAGTAGAGGATTTTCCTAATCTGTGTGCTAGAAACAGTTATGATTGTACACCTTTGGCATGTGCCTCGAAACAAGTTTACCTGCCGCTGTAAAAATTAACGTATGATTTGTGTCCAAGCTCTGTTTCTAAAGTAGGTGTGTGTGGTTTCCACTGCATACATGTCAATGTAGCGAAAACTTGTATAGCCTGGTTAATTACGTCCCTTGCCACTTGAGTATCTGGAATAAGACGATTCACAATGACAAAGACAATACTGATCATGAGTCAATAAGCTAAGTGATAATATCCATGTTCTTCTATGCATGTAAACAGTCACAATAATGAACATTGCTTAGGATTATTGTTGTTATAAAGTCAATACATATATCGGGGCACAACGCACATGTTTCTGACATAATTTTTGAAAATTTGTGAAGCCAAATGAATATACAGTTTGGGTGCTGCATTTGTTTGATGTGTTTTATCATTTGATTTTGTCATTTGATTAGGGACCATCCGTTTTGAATTTTCCTTGGAGTTCAGTATTTTTGTGATTTTCCTTTTTGCTTACAAATTCATTGGCCTATTTCGAAAGACAACTTTGTGTTAGGGGTTAGTGACCTTAGTTTTAATCAAGTCAATATTCAAAGCACAACATCTATATCATTTGCAAGTGTTCGACGTTACTTATATAATATATGATATTAGACTTTACATTGGGCACGTTAGTACTGGATGTTCAGATAAACTCACCTAGACTTGAATCTATTTCATAGGGTACTGTGTGTTTATTCCAAAGGCGACCTGTTTTAAATCCTCTTTTGAAAATAGCACGACTGTTTATGTCGGTTTCGTTTGACTGGAATTAATAATAATGTGTTTTTTATAATGTTCTTCTTTTAAATAAATTTGAACAGTATTTGTACATTGAGAATATAAGGATCTAACAACCTTTGACCATCTACTAAAATACATATTTTCAAGTAATCTTTAGACAAAAGTATGTATGCCATTCCACTAGCTTTAACATTAACGCGATACATAAAAAAAGATATATTGTGTAATTGTCAAATATGGCAGAAAGTAATCAACAACAACCACAATATATGCGAACCTTATTACTATACTATATATAAAAATATTAATTTTCGCGAACCATTTAGGTCACGGAAATTCCAAAATATGGCATCAGTAAGGAGAGTTGTGCAAATAATGTGAATACACAGAACCCCCATCCAAATTATCTTTAGCTAAAAGTATTCATCATTTTCTATTTTATATGTACCAGCAACATTCCATTTTTCTATAATTTCGATTGAAATATTCCAAAATCTGAGTTAAAATCGATCGAATGCCCCAAATAAACATTGTCTGATTGGTTGAAGTACTGTGGCGTCAATGATTAGCATAATAAGCCTCGATGTAAAGAATAAGCCTCGATGTAAAGCACACGCTTCACATGAATAAGGAGAGTTTTACAAATAATGTGAATACACAGATCCTCCATCCTATTTATATTTTTCTGGAAATGTTGCAGTGTTCATCATTTCTGTTTTGATTCTGCTCACAACATTCCATTTTTTCTATAATTCCGATTTAAATATGTGGAACCCGCAATAAAAATAGATGGCCTCAATGATCTAATAGCAACGCAAAAAATTCCGTTACCCTGAGTTCTACGATGTTACATTAGACTGGGATCCGGCCCAATCTAGCTGCGCGTCGTAAGGTCAAGATTAGCCAGGATCCCAGTCTAAATTATGTTACATAAACCCAAAACCATATCACACAATTACAGAACTTTGCGCTCAAATGTAATTCTTGGGGAAGTATACGGGTAACTTCGTTTACGAAAATTTATACACACTTTATCATTAACATATTACCTGGCTTTTGCATATTCACTATTTTTTATTCTGAACTGTAGTCGAATTCAATTCTATACATTTTTTTTTACATGAAGCAATAGGAGTAAGAATATTTATTTAGCGCCAATTTAACCAGCATCACAACACAATTATTTACCGGTATTTTTGTGAAATTTCAGTTCTATAGGTTATCAATTAGAGAAATGTTGGCAAGTATTACTTATTTATGTTAAGGTTCTACTGATGTGATTCTCTAGACCTTTTTGACGGTCCGTTTTATCCCTTTTATCTCAATACTATCTCCGATGACAGGAATGTCAACTCGACCTATTCGTGTCGAAAGTGAAAATCCACTCTATTTGATGAAATAATTTCTTCTTCAACGGTTCATGCATTATTTTTGTATTATTTGATAACCAATCACATTCACGTTGCATGTTTGCATGAAAATGGTTATGTACATGTATTAGTGAATTGTAAGGGCGATGCAGCATGCGAGGTCAGTGCGCGATCACGTGACATTATTATATGTAAACAAACATGCTCCCCGTGTAACACGTGTCTGAATTATCCTTTTAAAGTGTTATGAATCTTTCAATCACTATTTTATGATATTTTTCTTTTTGTTTTTAGGTTTGCATATCAGTAGTCCAAGTGAATTAGAAATAGTTCCGAGTTGTGTGTGTGTTTTTTTTTTTAATAGTCTATAGAATTAGAAGGTAAGTCTACATAAGTTATATTTACATGTAACTAAAGTCTAAAAAGATGACTCCACTTTCCCTCTATATTTAAAACCCGCTTACCAATTTAAACAGCATTTGCTCCCCTTGAAAGCTAATTTGCCCCTTCCCCGTCATTTCCCTTTAAATTTGCTCAAAAGTCATACTTATAGTCCATTTACATTAACGGCTGATTTGTGATTTTACCAAATTTTCATATTGAACACATTTGACCATTCAGTATGAGTTCCCATGTTTTTTTGTCTTATATGAAGGAGGTTTTAGGTCATCTTTTTCTAAACACCTTATTGCTATTTGTCTGTCTGGATTGTTAAAACCACAAAATCAGATAGTGATGAATATGCAAGTTTTCAACAATCCCGGAAATTACACTTTATTTAATTATCGCTATTTAGTCCAATCTGGGAAAAACAGTAATACACTGTATGTACAACTTTCTGTTTGGGTCATGCGACTGAAAATAAAGGTTTTTTACTAGAGAGCTGAGGGAGGAAAAACTTTATAAAGCGATCATCAAGAAACTTTAATAGTTAATAATCCACTATTTTTCGAAATTGAAAATTGAAGTAAAAAATTATTTTGTTTTAAGTATTTACAATAAGTTAAAACGGGTCTCATTAAAAAGTATTGTGCATGGTGAATTGTTTCAACGGCCCCCAGATAGCTTCAACTGGATGAAAAAGTTGTGTAATTTTAGAATTCATCCGGTATGGAATAAATAGCGATTAGGTGTATTGACATCCACGAAAAAATATAGGAAGTAAGATACATGTAACTCCCCTTTAGGTTTTGATAAATATTGGATATGACATTAAGAAGTTATAAAATTGTATTCTTTGAATATGTTTCTAGCGTAACATGCACGCTTAGTACTGCTTTTTATACGTCCGTCAAAGACGGGACCTATTATGGTATACAAATGTCAGGTGTCCGTCTGTCTGTCCAGCGTAAACATGTGGCACCGTAACTTGAGAACGACTTATCCAAATTTCATGAAACTTAATATAGTTGTTTCTTATGATGGTCACATGATCTGTATACTTTTTGGTGAAAATAAGATTAAAACTTTTTGAGTTACGGCACATTGTAACTTAAACAGGGGGGTGTTTTTTTCACATGTCACACCGTATCTCAAAAACAATTCTTGATTATGGCTTAAAACTTTAAACACTTCTTAGTTACATTAATCTAAATATCTGTATACTTTTTGGTGATGATTCAAAATTTCATATTTGAGTTATTAAGTATTTATCATGTTTTTTCCAAGTCCGGATCCATAATTAGTTTCAAAAACCGGAAGTGTGCCATTTGGCCACAGACCACAATTAATTTCTCTATCATTTCTTTAGAACATTTTGTATCATTAAAAAAATTGCACCATGCACTTTTGTCAAATTTTTTGTGTGTCTTATGTATAGCACTAGTCCAAAAATATATCCAAAATTCAGAAAGATTGAAGCAATCTCTTTTACAAATTTAGCCAATATACATCCATACCCCTATGGACAAGTCAAGAGATGTTCCGAAAACTGTAAATATGACCTTTTTGCACTTGGCCTAATCACTCATTCCATATCAAAATGAGTTTAAATACAACATCCAAAAAATTATTTTACCTCTCATCTTTCATTTCCACCCAATAAAATCTAAGAAATGAGTGGGGAAGGGAAAGAAAAAAAATTAAGGAAAAATACACTCTAATTAAAAGGAACTACATTCGTGAACAACGAAAAGCGGGGTCATTAATTGTGGTCTTGGGCCATTTGCAATGTTTTTGAAGCACCTGCTGTGCAAATTTCTTGGATTTTAATCTATTTGGAATACCTTTTGACATTAATAAAATGTTTTACTGGCTTTCTATGCAAGAGGAAGCAAGAGAGAAAAAATATTATGTCATTTATCAGAAGCCTGTGTCAAAAACAGGGTCGGTTGATAATTATTATTGTTTTTTTTTTTTTGAAAGATCCAATAAAAAAGTTAGGGTCGGGGCTAAAAAACAGGGTTGGTCAGGTTACCTGAAACACAGATTTTTTTTTCACGGCCCAAGGAGAGTTGTTAAAATAATGTGAATACACAGAACCCCCATCCAATTACAGTTATTTTTGGAAAACAAATAGTGTGATTTGTCAAATTCAGCTGATTTTTTAATCGTCTTGAAAAAAGTGTACATTTTATGAGGGGGGATAATCCCGAGCTTAAAAACACCTGATCCCGGAGTCCCGATAAAGGTCCTATCCCCCCTCTTTTATTGTCATGTCTAAGAATTACTGTTTAATCTTCATTTGGCAAGAATACTTCAATAAGATACCCCCATACATGTATATGGACAGATCATATGTTATCCTCTGTCATTTGAAATTGTGATGCCAGAATGCATTCCCCCCCCTCCCCCCCCCCCCCCTTCTTCATAACCACCATCTTGACCATCTTTTCTTGACCATCTTAAATGAAAAAGTTTAGACGGTAAACTATGCTTGAAACACGTGTGTCACTCAAACGACTTTAAAGTAGTCTCCCTGATCAATTACTTACATCAAAGTCAAAGGATAATTCAAGTTTTAAATCGGAGATTTTTCTTGCCCTTTAACATTTATTGTCACAACAACAACTTTCTTTTCTAAACTATCTTTACATGGAGAGGAGACGTCAAAAGAGTTCTTCAAACACATGAGTCGAAAAGTGGTAAATAACTCCTGTATGTGACATTTAGTGGAAGTCATTCAACCATATCATTTTGACAAACAATTCAATCAACACCTTTATTAATTAGTCCTTTGTTGTCGATAGCTGTAAATTGCAATCAGCTGATAATTGATTTTCTGTCAAAATCTTAATGAGGTCAAGGTGAATTCCGAGTATTGTCTGATAAGTTAAAGTCTGAGAAACTCGAAAAAAGTAAATAAACAAGAAGGAGGAAAATAAATCTTTCTATATATTTCTTTCGCCAAATTCTTAAGCAAATGACGAATTTTCATCGCCACAAGTATTATTTTTTCGCAAATTGGGAAAAATGGCGACGGCCAGCGGAAACCCTGTGTGAGGACACCCTATAAAGCTTGTGCTCGTGTTGTGCTAAAACATTTTTAGTATGCTGAAAAATACCAACATTAGAAAAATAAACAAATAATTGATATTGTAAAATATCATTGGTTGAAGAGCCAATGATTTACATACATGTATATACATAAATATATCAACCATAAAATACAACTGAATTAATTTACACCACAACTGTTGGAAAAAACCTTTATGTCTATCATGTATATAACTTATCTCATTCTAGTCCATTCAACTGACAGAATCAGTGTAAATTTCATGAATTCTTTAATATCATTATACATGTATAATCATGGACTATTCTTTTATATAGCAATATCTGTTAGCCATTAATAGAGGTCTTTTGCATTTAAAGTTCAGTTTAAGTGGGCTTATTTTGGGAAAACGAAGTCAATTTCCAGATCATAGTTTACATTTTCTTTATATTTTGCTGTGTCAAGATAACCTCAATATCAAGGACAATATATAGACCCAAAAACCGTTTATCACATTCTACACATGAGATTTTAGCAGGAAAGACTGTGATTGGAGTATTTAACCATTGCAACTTTTTAATTTGATCTCCTCCACTAATTGAAGTAGAATATTTAATGAAGGTGTGTCCACAATTTAGAATATGTTTATATATGTACAGAAATGATGTTGAACCTGTTTTATAAATTGAAAAGGTTACATTTTCCCCCTTATTTCAAAATCTAAGCTTGAACCTCTGCGGTCTTACAAAGTTGCCCCCTGCCGGGAATCTGGTTGTAACATGTACAACAATCAAAGATCAACCCACACTAAACTGAATGTAATTGAAAGACATCTAGAGGTTGATATCAGAGGCAGATTTAGGGGGGGGCCTGCTTTTTGAGACAAAATTTGGTTGCTTATATAGGGAATCACTGAATCATGACTTGAGCGAGCCCCCTCTTAGGTCAGTCAGTGGGCCCCCACTTAAAAAAAATTCTGGATCCGCCACTGGATATACAGTATCTAACAGAAGATGAAAAAGGGAACAATATGGTGAATTTTAGAGATTTATATTATTTCATGTACATGCATTTAAAATATATCAGATATATTGTTTGATTTTTTTTAGTTCTAAGTTCCAAGGTGACCTAGCTTCCATTTTAGAAATCGGATTTAAATGCTAGTCTATCAGAGGGATTTTTCCTTTTAATTGGTTGTAGATATGGAATCTTATTTTACCATGAAGTCAGATTTGAAAATGACTTTGGGAATGAAGATGTTGTAAAGACTGAATGTCAGTTTTAGTCTTATATACAAACATGTATGTACTTTATAATTTTAGTCTTGTATGACCGGACTATTTGGACAGTGCAATGAAATTAGTTTTTAAACAACATTTTAGTATTTCAACTGTTTTAATGGGTATTTAGGTTTTGCATTTGTTTTATTATTTTATACTTTGTCGTAAATTCAGGCATAAGTGTTTTACACGGATTATGTGTCATAATCTTGGACAAAGGTCTTAAATGCATTTACTCTATTTATCTCATTATTTATTCTCTGTGACAGTTTTGACGATAATTTACAAATACGTGTCGGACACTAATAACTCTTTTAATCTATTGTTATTTCTAATTTGTCATCTGTTAATCTTCTTAATCCTTTAATTGCTTGTGCTTATATATATTGTTATTGTGTGTATGTTACTTGACATTTAGTTTGGAGTTTGTTGTTCGGTCTTGCCGGACTGCTGAAATAAAAGTTTAAGGAGCGAATCTTCCTTCTTGATTTACATTTAGTCGAATAGCCATTTCACCCGGCTATATCTGGTGTTAGGACGTACGGGCAACGGATCTTTCGGATACCTTGTTCTACCTGTGAAGCTGATCCCCCAGCAAACAGAAAAATGGATATGCAGAGAACCAGAAATTTTGGCCGAAACTGGAGATACCAGATGTCTGATAATGGAGCTACCTTTCAGACCAGAAATTCAACACAACATATGGACAACTGCCTATGTAAGTTTTGTGGAAAGACTGTGAACAATCAATTTCATTTTAGACAATGTATAGCAAAAACGTCATTTTGTTATAAGTGCAGAAATTTTGGACATTTCGCCAGAATGTGTAACTTTCATAGAAAACCGGACGTGAAACTTGTTAAAGTTAAATCAAAATCAAAGTTACGCCGCGACGCAGAAAGGATGAGGATATTCAAAGAAAACAAAGCTATGTCAATTTTTCCTTGTGCGGAACTTACCACTATTGAACTGATGGATTTCTTTCCCGCCTTTAATTATGATAGAGAATTCATTGATAGCGTTACACTCAGGCACGACCGAGTGCATTCAGAGAGAGTGAAGTTTGAAATCAAAAGTGTTCATTACGAAAAGAAATTCAAAGAGCTGAAACAAGAGCATAACAGTGTGGTTCGCAATTTAGAAAAATTTCAAAAACAAGGTGCAGATGATAAAAAAGAAATGGAAATATTACGAAAAAGCATTACTAATCTTAAAGAGGCTAATCTTCGGATTTACAATCAAAGAATTGAGGCAATCGACCAGCAATATCAATTACAGCGCGACAAAGAACGTATGTTGAATCGAATCACAACACTAGAAGACGAACTGGACAATATTCGGAAAAATACAAGAGAAGATAATCATCCAAACCAAAACTATCGTTACAGAGGACGCTACAATCACAGAAGAAACTTCAGGAACAATTTCAATTGAATATAATATTAAGACCCGGGACGTGTCTTCAAGGGCCGCGGGAATATATGACCGGACTATTTGGACAGTGCAATGAAATTAGTTTTTAAACAACATTTTAGTATTTCAACTGTTTTAATGGGTATTTAGGTTTTGCATTTGTTTTATTATTTTATACTTTGTCGTAAATTCAGGCATAAGTGTTTTACACGGATTATGTGTCATAATCTTGGACAAAGGTCTTAAATGCATTTACTCTATTTATCTCATTATTTATTCTCTGTGACAGTTTTGACGATAATTTACAAATACGTGTCGGACACTAATAACTCTTTTAATCTATTGTTATTTCTAATTTGTCATCTGTTAATCTTCTTAATCCTTTAATTGCTTGTGCTTATATATATTGTTATTGTGTGTATGTTACTTGACATTTAGTTTGGAGTTTGTTGTTCGGTCTTGCCGGACTGCTGAAATAAAAGTTTAAGGAGCGAATCTTCCTTCTTGATTTACATTTAGTCGAATAGCCATTTCACCCGGCTATACTTGCATGTATATAATTATGTGTACAATACATATATCACTGATTCAGTGGCAATGGTAAATAGACACTGACAAGTCTTAGATCTATAATATTTTATAGTTTTGAATGTTTTGTCCATTGACTAAAACTAGGTGGAGGTTTGTGTGTTCTTATTTCCAACAGAGGTACACTCAACATATATCAATATGTGCATTAAGCAAATTGATAGTTGCTAGATACGGAATGATTATACAACAAGAAAGTTTTAACCTGTGTATAATATAGTATGAAATTCAAAACAGTGTAGCTGTGGCCATTGATTGACACATTAAAATCATTCATTGACTGGGACAATTTAGGTGAACGTTTGTATGTAACGACCAATGCTCACTATGTACTTTTTAAATACACTTAAACTATGGGGTCACCAAAGGTTCTCAACACCTAAATAAAGTAATTCGAAAAATTAATCAGAAATAACACGATATTTTGATTTATATCAATTATATAAATCAAAACACAAAGGTTATTCCTGATTAATTTTTCGAATATTTTATAATTAAAGGCGTTAAGAAACCTTTGTTGACCCCACAGTTTAAATGTCTATCGTAGGTACGTCATGAACAGTGGTTGTTACAGACAAACGTTCACGTAAATTGTCCCAGTCAATGGATGATTTTGATGGGTCAATCAATGGCCACAGCTACACTGTTTTGAATTTCATACTACTTAAAATATGTTAAAAAAAATCATGTCTTTTTTCAGGACTTCCGAATCCAACCATGTAGTATGGAATGTCGTTGAGATGTGGTTTTGGTCAATGGATGTTAATGAAGGACCAGTAGTACAAAGTATATCACTGGATTTAGCTCTTTGTCTAAGTGTATTATTAAAGTACTTTGCTTTGAGCTCAGTTCATTGTTATGCAATTCATTCTTTGTGAAATAAAGATTTGACAGAAGACTCTCATGTACAAGGATTTGTCAAAGTAGTACCACCTCTATTTACAATGTAAGTATTAGGGAGATAAAAGCATTCTATTTTGATTTGAACCAAACATATTATATAAAAAAAGAACAAATTTACCCAAGAATGCTACTCCCACTACTAGCAATATGATGCTAGGTTGTTTTAATACATCTGTAGACTTTACTGCCTACTTATGACTCAGTCCTGAGTGTAAATGGTCCTTCAACTATGTGGGAAAAAAATTATAAGGCCTATCTAGGCTTATCAATTTTGAAACTATATTTCATTGTACATATTTGAAATTTTTATACAACCACAGAAATTTTTGCAGTTGAAATACATGTAGGTATCCTGTCGTTGTCTTCCCAAGACGGATGGTTTCCAGATAATAACTTCAGTATAAGTAAAAAGGAAGCCATTAAATTATAACATAATATTTATAATCATAAAAGGAAGCTTGGGATTGTTTTGGGGCGGTTATATATATATAATCCCTAAGGTTTATGAATAAGGGTTCCAAAGGTGCCCAAAACAAGCATTAATCTTGTGTCAGTACAAAAAGTTGTGTATAAGTATTTCAATTGTTTTGAAACTGTACCATAATATTTAATACCATAAGTAGAAGTTTGGGGTCTATTTTGTGGGTTATGGGGCAAACAGTCGAGGAATTGAGGGCCAAAAACAAACATTTTTGTAGATTCAAGGCAATAAATTGGAGTTATCTTTCTTTGTCCAGAATGGTTGTTGAATTAATATTACCTAAAACCATTGCTTTATGAAATCTTCTTTGAAAATTGGAGTTCTCTGTCTCTGTCCAGAAAAGTAGTTGAATCGACTTAAAATAATGCTATGTATACAATATACAATGCAAAATTCACTTAACTACCAACTGATAAATTTAAGCAGTCTTTAATAGCCATTCAGTGATTACAAGCACTTTGATTATCATTCTAGGGTTATCCCCTTTCACAAATGGAAAAATTTCTCAAGTTTGTCTCAACTAAATTTAGTGAAATGTGTATACAAATGCTTATTACCGGTACCTCTAAACTTGGTTTAAGTTCAATTTTTAGCAGCTTCACTTTTACAGTTCTTGATTTATGTACCTTTATAACGTTATATGCTAGCGGAGGCATCATCACCATGACTGTATGACATTTACACTTTAATACTTTATGATGTATTAAAATGAGTAGTTGAATAATTATTGTTGCAAACTCCATTAAAAATTTGATTTGACATCATTTTTATACAACCGCAAAAATTGAAAACTTTTTGGTTGTACATTGGTATCACGTTGGCATCATCGTCTTCATCCAAAGACATTTGGTTTTCGCACTCTAACTTCAGTAAAAGTAAAATGGAAATATATGAAATTTAGACACAAGATTTATGACCATGAAAGGAAGGGTGGGATTGATTTGGGGTATTTTGGTCTCAACAGTTTAGGAATAAGGGGCCAAATTAGCATTGTTCTTGGTTTTTGCTCTATAACTTAAGTTGGTTAACAGAAATCTATGATATTTTAACATAAGGTCTATGGCCACATAAGGAGGGTTGGGATAGATTTTGGTAATTTTAGTTCCAACAGTGTAGGATTTAGGGGCCAAAAAACAGGCCCCAAATAAGCATTTTTCTTGGTTTTTGAACAATAACTTTAGTATAAGTTAATTGAAATCCTATAAAGGTTTATGACCTCAAAAGGTAGGTTTGGATTAATTTTGGTCCCAAGGAATAAGGGGCCAAAATTAAACTTTGTTTGATTTCATCAAAAAAATGAAATACGGTATTGTGCTTCTTTGATATGCCAAATCTAACCATGTCCAAATTCTTAATTTTAGGTCCTGTTTTCTAATTGGTCTACATTAAAGTCCAAAGGGTCCAAAATTAAAATAAGCTTGATTTTAATAAAAATTGAATTCTTGGGGTTCTTTGATATGGTGAGTCTTAACATGTACTTAGATTTTTGATTATGGGCCCAGTTTTCATGTTGGTCCAAATCGGGGTCAAAAATTATTATACTAACTGAGTATTGTGCAATAGCAAGAAATTTTCAATTGCGCAGTATTCTGCAATAGCAAGAAATCTTCAATTGCACAGTATTGTTCAATACCAAGAAATTTTCAATTGCACAGTATTGCACAATAGCAAGAAATCTCCAATTGCACAGTATTGTGCAATAGCAAGAAATTTTTAATTGCACAGTATTGCACAATAGCAAGAAATATTCAATTGCACAGGATTGTCCCTTTTTCAAATTGGTTTACATTAAGATCCAAAGGGTCAAAAATTGAACTTTGTTTCATTTCAACAAAAATTGAATTCTTAGGATTCAAACGCATTGATCTCAGGAATTTCTTCACTGTCGTTCCCTCAATAACTGCATTAAACAGTTTCTAATCATTATTCATTCGAAACCATTTTATTATACCAATGTCTCACACACAACATAATATAGTATACTGTTGTCTATTAGTCCATCATCCACACTTCAGACAATAACTAGAAAACACTTCCCCCTACTTTCAAGAAAATTTGTTGAAATGTTTATATCTATTGACATAAGCTCCACATCGATTTTATAAATTTTAGAATTTTCATTATCATGTTATGAAGAGAGATTTTATCCTTAAAAAAGAGAGAATTTTCCAATTTTGAACAATAACACAAAAATGCATCCATCACCTTTAATTAAACTTTGGTGAATTGTTTACACCATTTACCTAAGGTCCCTTTTGATTGTAATAAATTTCAGATTATACATTTCTGTGTTATGAATTTTTATATATGCTAAAAAAAAGAAGGGATTTTATAGTTTTTGGACACCTTTAAGTGCAGGAGTTTCTGGCTACATTGAAAACCCATTGGAGGCCTTCAGCTGTTGTCTACTCTATGGTTGGGTTGTTGTCACTTTGACACTTTCCTCATTTCCCATCTCAATTATTCACATAAACACTTCCACATCATTTTATAAAACTTGGGTGAATTGTCTATGTCTGTTGACTTCAGCTACATTCCAAAATTTAAAACAAGATTAACAACTACAGGTCCCCAAATAGCCTTCAACAATGACAAAAGCTCATACAGCACAGTCAGCTATAAAAGACCTTAAAATGACAAATATAAAACAACTGAAATGAGAAAACAAATAGACTAATAAATGTACAAAACAAAATAGTTCAACCTTTAAGCAAGCTTAAAAGGAATCAAGACATATCATGCGCTTACAGTGCAGCTATTTATTAACACACTCCATATTCAAACACTCAAACAACTAATTCACAGAGAGGGGTGGAAGTTGAAGCCCCCCTTTTTTTTATCAGTCAATGCATTTGAATGAAGACATGTACACATCAACCAGTGGCGGATGCAGGAATTTTCGAAAGGGGGGGTGCTAGCCCAGGGCAAAGGGGGGGGGGGGGGGTGCAAAACATATGTCCCGATTGTCCCGATTCAAATGCATTGATCGGCCAAAATAAAGGGGGGGGGGTGCGCACCCCCGGAACCCCCCCTCTGGATCCGCCACTGTCAACTCAATTTGTTAATACACATTTCCAGTCTTGCTTTCAATACATTTGTAACGACCTTTAACCCCACTGACAATTTGCGTCTGTGTCCATACTTGTTTTATATAAACATATTAAAAAGATCAAAAGTAAAACATTTTTGGGAGTATTCAATCTTTTCTCAAACACGAGACACTAGTAATGCAGCACATCGTTAGAAGAAAGTTTGAAAAATAGTTTGTAGTTATTTTTTTCGGTACTAAGAAGAAACAGCAACCCAAGAAAAATGTCACATATGCATAACAAATATGCATAGACGGCGTGCACAAAGCTGAGTCCACAAACGTAACGTCTTCAAAGTACTAAAATCATTTACGACGTCGGCGTTTTCCCCCAGAAAACAAGCGCGTAACAAAAACACTGGACACTTAGTTTATCACATAACTTTAAATATTTACGTTCAACATATTTCTTTTTTCTTAATAAAAAAGTGCAGCTGATGCACATTCTGGAAATATAGATAAATATGTGCTCAGAGAAGAGAAATGGAAATGATTAGCGACTATGTCGTGGACCCCTTTCAGAAAATAGCGTTAAAACGTCATTTCTTTAGATTGTAACATAATAGCTGGACATTAAAAAAATCAGGTGTTCAGTCTGGACTATCGAATCATTCATATTTTGCAGATAATTGTAAACCTCTGGTTATGCACATTTGGAATACCAAGTTATTTTGAAAATAAAAAGATTGCAATTACATATTTTTCTTACCGATTCTTCCATTTCGATTATTAGTCCTTCCAAATTACTACTTCTTACACATAACAAAGATCATTCGAGACTTATCTACCATGATCTTTTTGATTTTTTTTGCTATGAATTTAGTGTGATGTCCGAGCCCGAATGCGAACAGTTCAATTATACGAAAATGCAGGAAAATATGTTGAATTTGTATAGGTTTTAGGTCAAAAACTCTTATTTATGCTTATTTAATGTTACAAGTTACACCGTAATTTTTGCCGTTTTCTATGTGTCCGTTCCATGCTTTATAGATTAAATTTTAATTTACCTTACTAGTAATGTGGATTTTAATGGCATGCATTCATCATTTTCTCATAAAAAAATTCTTATTCTTATTCTTATTCAGAAATATTTTAAACACGGTTGTATAAAACTTTTTAAAACGCGCATTTTACAGTTGCCGTCAACTTTGTGCACTCCGTCATAACGCTTACATCTTCAGACTCCATGTTTAGCTGCACTTTCTGGGCATGGGTCAATATATGTTTGTCAAAAGCTTCTGCTTTGACATGTTTACTTTCCTCAGGATGGATATGATTAGCCTGCAATAGAAAGCAAAGCAACACTAGAAATAAAATTGTAGTGTAATACATCTTTAAACTAAACAATGTATTTTTTAAGCTCTCTCATGTCTATCACATGCAATCACATATCAGAATAGCAATACTTAGACTTAATAATATGTATGTAAATAGAGACAATGTTCCAGTAAGGATAAATGTTATCATTTCATATTGCCCTTTCTCCTTTGTAAATGTGCAAGCTTTCCCTTCAAAATAACGCATCACATGCCACTTGATGTTAAAGATCAATTATTACTAAATGATAAGTAAACAATTCGTAAATTCAGTGTTTTCCCTGTCAGACAAAAATCTTTAAATTTAATAGTACCTTTTTTTTTTCTTTTTTCTTATACACGAAAACAGATTTCTGCGATCATCGAAAATACAACTTAAACTTGTTGAAGACGTATTGCGACCTAAAGTTATAAATTTCTGTGTCATTTAGTCTCTTGTAAAGAGTTGTCTCATTGACAATCATACCACGTCTTCTTCTTTTTTTTTATATTAACTATCATTCAATTTTAATTTTACAGAGAGATAATTTTTTGGAATGTTTTTTGTGTACCTTGAAGGCATAACTGTTAACAATTTCGGTATTCTTATTCAAATATAAAATACTAAAAGATAACTTTTAGTTGTACCTTAAATTTCCTGTGATTCTTTAAAACCTGGAAGCTCTCAATTAATTCCATATTTTTAGAGTCTGGATCAACATTCTGAAATGCATTTGAAATGACAATTTGATAAATTGGTACAGAATCAATTTATATTATATTATATTATATCATATTATAAATAATTAACCAATATGAGATAGATCTATGAAAATCGTAAAATTCCATGCACATGATGAAAAGATTCCATTTGTAAAATTTTAAGACATTGAACAGCTTTCAACTAACTGTCCTTCGCTTCCTATAACTATAAATCATTACAACTTAGTATAAAATGTTTACCAGGTCTTCTATGGCCTTCAAATTTTCCTCAGAATCTTTTGGATTGTCTTTCTTAACTGCTGCTGGTGCCTATCAAAATAATCCATAGAAAAAGAGTAAAATAGTAGTGACGTTTCTATATTTATTGTTTTATTTTTAATAATTCTAATATAACTTGTTATAATAAACTTTATGATGGAATTTTAATTTTCTACAAATTCGTACTTAATAAAGGCAACAGTAGTACACCGCTGTTCAAAACTCGTAAATCGATGGACAAAAAACAAAATCGGGGTAACAAACTAAAACTGAGGGAAACGCTTTAAATATAAGAGGAGAACAACGACACAACATTAAAATGTAAGACACACAGAAACGGACTAAGCATTAAGGCTGTCTTTTTAACTTATTTTTTTCGAGCGTCACTGGTGGGTGTTTTAAGGATGAAACGTGTGTCTGCCGTACATAATGTTCATCCTGGTATCTAATGTATATTTATTTGTTTTTATTTCCGTTTTAAGAGCCGGTTTAAAATTGATGGAATCACATCAACAATTTATCCTTATAACAAATGCACACGACTTTGACTATGCGGGTCTGTTGGGAACGAAACTGTACAACAAAAGGGATGACACCAGCTTCAGACGTGTGAATTATGAATTATCATTCCAGCAGCGACTGCATATTGAGTATATTATACCTGGGCCTCCAAGTTGAAACGTTAGTATAGATCTTGCGTTTTCTATTTTGACTGCATATAAAGAGGGCTGTTTTTTAAGGAGGTTATGCACCAACGTATGCCTTTTGAATTTCGCCGTGCATCAAAGTGAATATTTGTACTGGTTTTGATGACCAAGAAATTAATAAAATCCATTATTATCTCAGCTATGCTTTTCTTTAATGTGTTAACGAAGCTCATCATCAAAATGTTTGCTCTTTCAAATTGTCGTATTGGTTCGCCTCAAAACTTCTGAATTTTTTAATTAAAAACAAAATAATACTTTTATGACATGCGCTGTGCTTATTCTAACATGGGTAAGCAATGATTTGTATCGGTGTAAAAATATTGACACACATATAACATACCTATGTTAAATGACTATAGAACAAAATTTCATAAAAAGGGGTCACCGGAAATGACTTACCGTGTTTTTGCGCCTATTTTCTGTCTCATTTTCCTTTAACTGGCGTACTTTGCTGCGTAGTAGTTGTATCAATCGATCATACTTTTCATCTTCATTTCTATAACCTAAAAATACATATTTGATTGTGATAAGTAGCTTTTTTATTCAGTAAAGATTATTGTTCTGTGACAGACTTGTATATGATGTAGCGATTCTACTTCACAATACCAGGATATGGGTACTTTATATATTCAAATCTTAATCGGATATTGTGATAATAATACAAACCTGCACGAATAAAATAAAAACAATATTAACATGTTCAGTCTGTAATAATTTAATTTACATTGCATGTATGTTTCATTACAATACGTTATTTTGATTGGCTGACAACAATCTCGCATTATTCTGATAGTTATCAAAGATACCAGGCTTATAATTTAGTACGTCAGACGCGCGTTTCGTCTACATAAGACTCATCAGTGACGCTCAGATCAAAATAGTTATAAAGCCAAACAAGTACAAAGTTAAAAAGCTTTGAGGACCCCAAATTTCCAAAAAGTTGTGTCAAATACGGCTAAGGTAATCTACGCCAGGGATTAAAAAATCCTTAGTTTTTTGAAAAATTCATACTTTTGTAAAATGGAACTTTGTGAAAATGATCATTGATATTCATGTCGAAGTGCTGACTACTTGGCTGGTGATACCCTCGGTAGCGAAACGTCCACCAGCAGTGGCATCGACCCAGTGGTGTAAATAGTTATCAAAGGTATCAGGAAATTAACATTCATATCAAAATGAATTGTAACAATCATGATGACACGAGTTCCCACAATAAAGTGCATAAATAAATAAAAGAAAACCTTGATTGAGATAAACAAATAAAAGAATGAAACTGTAAGTATTGAATGCTTCCTTTAGTAATTTATAGGGTTGTAAAAGCGATGACCGTACGAGTGCATACAAAATTTTCTTCGATCAACGCTTTTACACCCCAATACATTTACAAATAGAAGTATTCAATTATTAAATAAAGTCCTTATTGGAGTAAGTTGGTGAAAGCATTTGATTGTGAGAAGTAGCTTTTTTATTCAGTAAAGATTATTGTTCTGTGACAGACTTGTATATGATGTAGCGATTCTACTTCACAATACCAGGATATGGGTACTTTAAATGATGTCATTTATTATTGCATAGCTTAATATAGAATATCAATATTTTTTGTCGATATATCCGTGGATAAAGATATTTTATTTTATTTTCTTACAAGTTGGAAGATGGGTTGTACATTACTAATTTTTGGAAGTTAGGCATTTATATGACAAGCTAACTTTGTGCCATGTTCCCAATGTATGATTCCATAGAATTTGTTTAGGACTTATCAATAATTCGTTATCAACGTTATGTTTTAGTAATTACTAGAACACACCCGTGATATCACGGGTCCGTGACTGAATTGAAGTATATAACTATGCGTAAGCCTTATTTTAGTATTGGTATTGTCATCTGATAAAGTCATGTCGATTATAAGACAACAGTTTTTTTCTGCTTTCAAATCTTTCTGTTTGAACCCGTCGACCTGGAACTTATCAATTATTGGTAATATTGATTATTTGGAAAACAAAAGGTCCTGGAATGGAGTATGTTTTAATCAACAGCATTGTCCTCTATTTGTTATAAATAAAGTTGAATTCTTTGATTCGCTGTTTCACGTCATGCCCGCTAACAAATTGAAAACTGTACCTATACGCCTTCTTTTAAGTCCAGATTTTTAGTATTTGTATTGTTATCTTAGAAAGTTTTACTGATTAAAATACTACAAAAGGGAACAATTTGAAAATGATTGAATTTAGTAGTTTCAACCCTGTGATTATGACCCGTGTATATAGCAAAATCCTAAATACATCGTTTGATGGTGCGCCTTTCAGATGCGGAACGTACAGATAAGGTAATAGGTAACAGGTGAATATACTATTGGTATCGGTATCGGATTCGACCCGGAACTTTTTAATTATTGGCAATATTAATTATGTGGAAAACGAACGGGTCTGGAGTGGTGTAGTTTTTAATCTACACCACTGTCCTATATTAGCTATACATAAAGTTGAATACTTTGATTTGTCGTTTTTACCCCATGACGGCTGACAAATTGGACCTCGTTAATGTACGAACCAATATTTATTTAGGAAAACCTTTTTGGTGTGTCTCTCGAAACATATATATAGTTTTATTTTGAAGTAACCAGAAAAGTATTATGTTCGGGTGAGCAAAGCGAATGAGAACAATAATTATATTTATCTAAAAAAAACACTAAAATTAGCTCTGAGATATTTCGGGTCATTAAATTTTTGAATTAACTTTACTTGTCACCGTACTATCACATTTCGATAACATAATATTATTCATACCGTGAACCTTTTATTTCATTTAAACTATTACACAGTATTAAACTATATTTGTAATCTGTTATCAATCCGTTCGTCAGGAACATTCTGATTTATATTATGGTCCGCACCCCTGAAACTCCGGCAGAATTCTCCTTGCTACAAAATCATATCTTTTTTTTTTAATACTGTCTATATAACAGTGTCATATTTTAAATGTTGTCGAAAGATTCACTTTATCTATATATCTGACTTGATTCCTGAGTTGATAATATATAATTATATAATTTGTACCCCCTAACACCCCTTCTCCCCAACAACAAAAAATACACACACGCACACACACATACACGTATAAAACTAAACATATAAACCACAACTTTCATCTAAAATCTGTGATTTTATGTCGTATGTTTAAGTGAGAAATTTTAAGTATTTGAATTTTTTTGTGAAAGACTATTTATAAACGTCTAATTTGATTATCTCCCCTAATAATAAAACATAAACCATAACTAACAATTGTTAAATTCTAAAACTAATTGTGTAAGGGGAAAAACGTAAATTAATAGATAACAGATTAACATGTTTGATTATGACATATCAATGACCTAAGTGTCGGTTGATCAACATATACCATTCGAACTACCTATGCGCATTCCTTTCTACAGTGATTTTTTTAATGTAAAAGTAATCTGTCTAAGTTAATGCTAATAATCTTTTGTTTTAACTGAATGAATATAATTATTTCCCTGCTATCCCGACTATACTGGATCATGACTTTTTGGAGAATCCATACTCATTTTTAAGGTCAACTTCACAAACATTAATTATTCTAATTTGCAAAGTATATTCACAAAGATACGCTCCATGATAAACAACATGATTCAAAAGTTTACTTACGTATAAGTTTGAATTAAGAAATCAAACGGACTTTAAGTGACATGCCCGAATAACGTTGAATAGAAATAATCGGGACACATTACTGTTAATGCTGTGACTATACTGCCATGAAATTCCTTAATTTTATAACAGAATACAAAATTAATCCAACTAATGTGATCTTTTTTATAAAGAACCGATAGTATTAAGTGCAGGTTGGTAGTTTAAAATACATTTACCACTAACCGAAATTCAAAACAGAATTAAACTTGTTAGTCTAAGCATTCATTAGGTCAATACCGGGAAATATTAATATAATCAATTTTGCTTAATTTTTCTTTCTCGTACTGATAAAATCTTTAGAATAGCGATTATATCTGCCTTAATAATATACCCATTATCCACTTCAACTTTATTTGGCCTTTTATTTTTTTTTTTAATCGACCGTCAATGATGAGTTTTTTTAAAATGAAACGCACGTCTGGCTCACACAAATCTAACCCTAGTATTTATTTATAGTTTATAGTTTATATACACCTAGAAAAAGGTACGCACAACCTGAATTTTCTAGTTAACAAAAGCATCATAACAAATATCTGGCCCCAAAAGTAGCTAAACTAAATTTATATAGACAATTGAAATTATTAGAAATGTAATAGTCCTTCCGATGATGATGCTTCAGTGACGAAAGTTTATAATTTGATAATTGAAATCGTATTATCTGCCATATGCTCTATTACTGAGATGACCACTGGAATACACTTAGATGTATATGTCTAAAATGGAGACAGATGATGCTTTGTTTGTGCTTTCTCTAGATGCTGGGTCTTGGGGATAAATTAATGGAACGCAATCAGAAAGGTTCACGAATGGTTCCGATATGAATTCCGACATCCTGTTTAAAAAGACTATCTCCAAATTCATAAAAAAAAATGTTGCCAATAAGAAAAAAACAGTATTCCAATCATTTGTTCTTCAGTACCACTGTGTTCAGTACAGTAAGACAGAATAAAATGATTCCGATATTCATTATTCGCAAAATATACACGCTTTGTGGGGATATCACATTCCAAAAAAACAAAATTTAAACACATTGAGCAAAACAGAATTAGGTAAAAAAATAAATGAAAAAATCTCTATTGATAATTTTGGAACAAACGAAGCCATGAAGAAAGAGGGCTGGTCTTGAAACCCCATGTTCTCTCAAACTGCTCATTTATACACCGAATACATATTTCATGGAAGTTTCTTCTTTAGATATAAATAATTTCAAAAGTCATTCATTGTGAAACTTTTTGAATCTGACAAATTATTTCTAAACTCTATGACGTGTAAAGCCTGTGTATTTTTGGTGGTAAGGGAATTTAGAGGAATATGATAATTGGGTAAATATGTGTTCGGAAATGATCTCAGTAGTTTGTATATATTGGATGATGCAAACGACATGATCCGTAGTACTTGTTATTTACATGTCACGATCACACTTAACAATTAAATATGTTTCAAATTATTTTCCAACGAAAAATTAAAATGCATGATAATGCTCATTTTGGAACTTTAAATTGTCAAATATCAATTAATTTCCCAGCATTATGTTTCAGAACAGTGCGTGTAGGTGTTAATTAAGATCAACGTGTTTTGTGACATTTCGTGTCACAAAATAAAAATGTTATAATGTGTACCTCAGATTAATTTGTATTACTTTTTACAAGCTTTTAATCTGTCACGAAATCCCACAACTGTATTATGTGTACTCTTTTTGAGAAGAAAGCTTCATTGTTTGAGAAAAGTTTAATTTTCAACAAGCTATGTCACTATATCTTTTTAATTTGTTCCCTGTAGAAAGGGAGAGTTACTATTGACCTTAAGTTCGAGGACAGATTATGCAATGAATTGTATTCTAGCTATGTATGTAAAAGTGAAATAATTTTGACAGCAGTCTGTATTTACACAGGTTGCAGTTTATTTTGAGGTGTATGATGTGTGCGGTTTATTTAATTTTCCTTTTAAACTTTTCTTTTACTTTTTTCGAAATGAAAATAAAATTACAAAAATATCGAAATCCAAGAAAAATTCAAAACGGAAAGTCCAATAACGATGGCAAAATCAAAAGTTCAGTCACATCAACCGAATGGGAAACAACTGTCCTATTCCTGATACAGGCATTTTCTTATGTATAAGATGATGGATTTAGCTAGCTTATAACCTCTCACTTAAATGAGGGGGTATCTCGATTTTTACAAAGTAGTCTGGTTTTGAATACATGTTCAGGCCAATAATAAGAGACAGATGTTACTTGTACTCGTGAATTAGGAGGTCTAGTATACAAAAAGACATTTCACTTATTTCATGATTTCATTATTTACGAAAATTGCAACAGTATTCGTATATTTTTTTAAGACAAAAAACATACATACAACCTGAATAAAGACATTATTACCATTTAAAAGGAACACACTTAACGTTATTCAAAAAATTTGATTACTGTGCCCAAATGCAGTTTGATTAAAGAAAGCATCATGAGTTTAAAAAAGACTGAATTATCGGACAAACATCGTTGAAATTAATATGAAGAAACAGCAATAACGGTTGGTGATTTTTTCTTCAAAGAACACGATGGTTCAAAGGATACAACCGGGCCGAATAGTTAGCATAGTCTGTCGACCCCTTTTGGACATTCCTTGGACTTGTTAACCACGCGTGCTCATAGCAGTTTCAATAAAGGAGTATTTAATTTTGAAACATAAAACTACATTGAAATAGGTATTATTTTTTATCAAAAAGATTGAACACTATTTTATGAAAAGGTATGTTTTTTTTTTTTCTTTCCAAAATAATTGTGAATTTTAAGTAATATACACCTATTACTCTCAAAGAACCAATATTACTAAATGAAACAAAATCCGATTTGAATTTCCCCTCCACCCTTCTTTGTCTCTATTACATGAGGGAATATAGATTGTGAAATCGAGCTTGTATCTTGTAATTCGATACTCATTTTGATAGTCGGCGATTTAACACAAGTCGTATTAAAATATTTTTAAGAACGAAAATGATCTACACTTAGTACATTTGCACATATATATGCAGTTAGTTAAAGTTAAAGACAAAAGTTGAATATGTTCTATATACTTGATAAGCAACGTTTTCCATTAAAAAAACAAGTGGACATAATTTTTTGGTAAAACAGAATCCCTTATATTATCACAATATACTGCTATTACATTTTTGTCTTCCTGTACATCCTATCCGCCAATATTTTCCCGTATGCAGTGACTATTACTAATTTACCTCTCGTTAGAACTGCGGATGTTCCACGTTGCAGATTCGAGAGAGAAAACGGCGTGATGAAAGAATGTAAGTATGCGTGCACTGGAAGGTAACTAGCGAGTAATAAATGAGTCTTAACGATATAATTTAATTCAACAAATTATTAAACACGTATTATAAGAAAAAGTTAAATTAACAAATGAAAACGCATGAAAAATAAAGAAAAAAATCAAAGCTATTACAAGTTACTAGTACATGTATGTCACATGCAATTAAATACCTAGTTTACAAACTCGAAAGCTTATTAGATTGCGATCAACATTCACTAAATCATGAGTTATACCGCAGTCCCACTAGGCTACGATCGCACTACGATCTGTGAAAAAAATGAAAATTTTGACGATCGTGTAGATCGCAGTAAGGTCGTATCACGACCGTGGTAAGGTCTTTTACGATCGTGATGAGCGTGGCCAACTTTGAACCTGTTCAAAACAGTCGTGGTGTGGTCGTGGCGAAATCATGTTGTAGTAGAAGCGTAGTTAGAGCGCAGTAAGGTCGTGGTAAGATCGCAAAGGTCGCAATGTCATCGTAGCCAGAGCGTATCAAAAGCGTGATTATATTCGACAGACAGCGTTACGATCTCACAGAAACGTTATTACGACCCCACTACGCCGTTAGTATGACATCTCCACGACCAAACTACGCTTTAACTACGACTATACCACGTTTACACCACACTGTTCAAGACCATAGGACGATTCTAGCAAGCCCATGCCGTCCTTATGACGCTATTCTTTTTTATATATTTTATGTGATAATGTGAAGAGCATGATGATCGTAGTATGAACGTAGTCAGGTCGTAAGAAGAGCGTGATGAGGACGGCATGGGCGTGCTAGAATCGTACTTTGATCTTCAACAGCGTGGTGTGAACGTGGCATAGTCGTAGTGGAAGCGTAGTTTGGTCACGGTGAGAACGTGATGGTCGTAGTGAGGTCGTAAAAACATCGCTGTTAGATTGTAGCGCAGTCTCTCCTAATCGAATCACGATTTCACTACGCTCTCACTACGATTGTACAGCGACCGTTGCGATCTTAGCACGACCTTACTGCGCTCTCACTGCGCTTCTAATATGACCTGATTTCGCCACGACCACACCACGATTGTTTTGAACATGTTCAAAGTTGGCCACGCTCATCACTATCTTGAAGACCTCACCACGACCGTGATACGACCTTACTGCGATCTACACGATCGCACTACGATCGTCAAAATTTTTTTCACATATCGTAGTGCGATCGTGGCCTAGTGGGATTGCGGTATAAACGACGATAATTAGCATTTTCATGCCACTCATACCGCGATCATCACGATCTGAACAAAAAATTAAGAACGCGGTGAGCGTGGTGCAATCATGGTCTTGTGGGACTGGGGCTTTAATGAAATATTATTTCTCAATAATATGTTAAGCCCCAGTCCCACTAGACCACGATTGCACCACGATCACCGCAATCTAAAATAAATTCATATCGTGGTGAGGTAGCGGTATGAGCGGCATGAAAATGTAATTTTTCATTGCTTTCACGATGCTACTACGTCCTCATTACGCTTCTACATCGATCCCGCTACGATTACAACACGTTCTCATCGCGCTTATTCTGCGACCTCACTACGCTTATCAAGATCTATCTACGCTAATCACGTTGTCACTACGACCATACCACGAGTTATCCGATTGCAACACGATCTTACCACGGTTCTACTGCGATTATAGCACGTTCTTACCACGATTATAAGTACGTTCATACCGCGATCTTACTACGCTCTCAGCAATAACGTCAACATCGTGTTCCATACTAATACAGTTACATTCCTTCTATTTCTGATTAATACGTAGATTTCTCGAAAACAATACAGTCATGCCACCAAAATATACTAGAACACGTGGGCGTGGTGGTAGGGGTTGATGTAGAGGCAGAGGGAGATCTGATAGTAACGAATCTTGATCAAGTAGAGATGTCGGACCGACCAATTCGACCTAAATTACAACCTATTGCTAGTCCATAAAGCTGAAATGACGATATTTTAGTGAACGATAGCAGAGATGACACAGATGTGTCAATAGATATAGGAAGATGTGATATGAGTGCCAATGAGACAACTCTCCATCCAAGTTACAATTTTTAAAAGTAAACCTCAAAAAAGGGTGTGGTTTTTTTTTGGCACATATATACTTACCTATAAATCAATTAAACCTGAATTTCAAAAATAACAAATTACCTTTATAACAACAGCTATTGAACTATGTTTGTAGGATTAGTGCAAAATGTAGGAATAGCTGGGAGATACCGAAAAATTAATGGATTTTAAATCGGAGATTTTGTGTTTTAACACAAATCTGTAAACGTTTTTTCGGAGATTTTCTGTGCTTAACAAATATTGTAAATATTTTGAAAGAATTTAATTATTAATATTTCAGATAAGATAAGAGATAAATGCATGAACTTTTTTACGATTTTCAGTTGATGTTCAACGAGCCGGAGTTGTAACTATTACTAAAATCAGTTACACTCATTGACCTTTAAATTATTTTTTTTTAAATTAATTTAAAATGGATTGCCAACAGCTAGACCCAGTCTTCGTGTGGGTCATTTTGTAAAAACATTGAATTATTTGATTTTAGAACATAATAAAATTTTATTTATTGTTAAATTATGCTGTTAAGCGTTAAAATATGAACGGCATATATAAAGTATGTACACTTGCAAGCTACCTATAATGGTTTACTTATTTTAAATTGTTATTTGGATGGAGAGTTGTCTCATTGGCACTCACACCACATCTCCCTATATCTATATAGAGTTTTTAAAAGTCCAACTCATAAAGTTTATCTGTGTTGTTCTCTTTTTAAAAAACCTGGATCCGCAACTGTTTCTAGAAATACGTCGTGTGTAAATTAACCATCGAGATGTCCCCGAAAAAAAAGATGTTACCCCTTAAATAGACGTGTAATTGTATAAATCAGTAAAAACTAAAAAATATAACTTTTTCTCAAATATATTTGAACGAACCTGATTTTGTTAAGGACAGGAATGCATATAGTGTTAAAAGATGAAAATATAATAATATAAAAAGTTTTATCATAAATATATTGAGGGTAGAATAATTATGAAGTAATGCAATGAATGAAATGACTTACTGTTAAAAATATCTGTATAGCATAAACATGCAATGAAGTTGACAATCAAAATGCTGACACATAAGGACTTCATTGCTCTAGGAAGTGTGGTGTCTTTAACATATGAACATTTTTATATCCAGAAAAAAGTCATCTGATGAGGGAATGTGCCTTGCTTGACTGCCGATTATTTTCATTGCGATTCAGGGTTTGTTTAGTTTACATATAATTTAAATCAAACTGAAACGCCTCTTTATACATTTAAATATAAATTTTCCTACGTGTAATCATGGAATATTTTTTTTTTTTTTATTCTGTCTCTATTCCATTAAATCATTTAAATCCGCTCTGTGTACAAAATCCGTCGAAAAAATGTAACAAAAATTGTGTTAAAGTGAACAAACAAGTAAGCTCAAATAAAATAAGAAGACTGCGGTATGATTGCCTATGACACAACTATTCGCCATTTTTTATTTTGCCAAAACCATTGTATGCAAGAAATACAAGGAATTTTCATCAACTTTAAATGGGATGGAAAGCCAGACATGGAAGATTTCATTATTATGATGTATAGAAAATATGGGGATCACATCTTGCACCTGATGAGTTTGGAAGTTTGCTTTTTTTTAATTTTGATTTTGAAATATTATATCTATACCTGTAAAAATTCAGGAGCGAAAAATATTCTTCGAAAATAGGACACGGAACACCTTAAATCTTGTATGGATAAAACAACATACAGTAAATTATTTATCCCCAACACAAAAAAATATATAAAAATAAATAGTGTTGCCATTAGAAACTGTTATGTGTGTTTTAGATATTGCACAACTGGTATTCGTTCCTTAGAGTTGATGTACTCATTTCTGACCATACTAGAAACTGTACATATTTAATCAAACTTGATCCATGTATCTGTCTTAATGTCAAACATAAACAATTTGCAAAAGAAATAGAGTTTTTGGTTTTAATTTTTGTCTAGAAATCTAGTTCAAGTCATTTCTTTATTACATAATTATGAAAGTAAAAAGAATGAGATAAATACCACATGGTCAAATGATATCAAAGCTGGTGTATGCTGAATGTCGTTTGTATTTAACCCACATTAAACCTATGTGTTTTGATGGCTCCCTTGATAACTTCTGTTATATCGCCAAGTTTGATCAATCATTCACGTTCTTAATAAAATCACGAAAGGAGAAGCTTTTTCAAAAATAAGTGGTTTTGTAGATATATGACTCTTAGCCAAAGAAACCATATTACCTAGCAGAAGCACGTATTGAACTTTCCTGATTTAATTGATAGTGGATAGCATTGCTCAACCTTCCTTCTATTGATATCTCGCAAATAGAACTTATCCATTGAAAATTGTATACAATATATTAAAAACCCTGTAGACAGTTTTCATATATATTTCAATAACCAGGGTTGTAGGTGCATATAATTTTTTATACTAACAATTCAGTAATAGTTACCCTTTCGACCGTTGATCTAGCGATTTTAGATACTTTCTAGACTCTGGCAAATTCTGCACACTTTTTTCAGATTTGTTTATTCAACCAATAACTAAGCAAACTATAGCTATTGCTTTCCATAAGAAGGTTTTTATTTTTTCCATGCTTTCCATAGAATCGAACCTATTTTTACCATGATTTCCATAGAAGCGATCCTATTTTTACCATGATTTCCATAGAAGCGATCCTATTTTAACCATGTTTGCACAAAAGCGATCCTATTTTTACCATGCTTTCCATAGAAGCGATCCTATTTTACCATGCTTTCCATAGACGCGATCCTATTTTTACCATGATTTCCATAGAAGCAATCCTATGTTTAACCTTCTTTCCATAAAAGGGATCCTATTTGTTTATTCAACCAATGACTGAGCAAACCATAGCTATTGCTTTCCATAAGAAGGTTTTTATTTTTTCCATGCTTTCCATAGAATCGAACCTATTTTTACCATGATTTCCATAGAAGCGATCCTATTTTTAGCATGTTTGCACAGAAGCGATCCTATTTTTACCATGCTTTCCATAGAAGCGATCCTATTTTACCATGCTTTCCATAGAAGCGATCCTATTTTTACCATGATTTCCATAGAAGCAATCCTATGTTTAACCTTCTTTCCATAGAAGGGATCCTATTTTTACCCTGCCTTCCATAAAAACGATCCAATTTTTATCATGCTTTCCATAGAAACAATCCGATTTTTACCCTGCTTTCCATAGAATCGATTCAATTTTTATTATGTTTTCATAGAAGCGATCCTTATTTTACCATGCTTTCCATAGAATAGATCCTATTTTACTCTGCATTCCATGGATCGATCAAATTTTACCATGTTTTCCATAGCCGTGATCCAATTTTTACCATGCTTTCCATAGAAAAGATCCTAGTTTTACTCTGCTTTCAATGAAATCGATCCAATTTTTACTATGTTTTCCATAGAAGCGATCCTATTTTTACCATGCTTTCCATAGAAAATATCCTGTTTTTACTCTGCTTTCCATAGACGCGATCCTATTTTTAGTATGTTTGTTATAGAAGTGATCCTATTTTAACCATGCTTTCCACATCATAGACCGTTTATTCTTATCTTACCATAGTCTACATATCATAGGCCGCCTATTTTTACCATGCTTTCAATATCATAGGCCGTCTAATTTTTTTTTATTGATGCTTGTGGTCATCTTGTTGGTAGCTTGAGATATTAAGGCTTTATTTGAGTGGTTTATCTTCACGAAACTATGGTCTAAGCATAGAACCGTTTTCACTCCACCACATGCTGGTTATGTACGTAGTCAAACTAGCTGGACTATGTTTTGTTTAAAGTTTTTTTTTATGTAGACTAAGTACTTGATTTTAGTTTGATGGAGGCTTTGTCTTATAAAACCGACATATTATGGCACATTTGTCACATTTGAAGAGGTTCATAAATTCTCTGACAAGATAATTGCAAAAATTAGAAACTACTACTGTTACCAAACACTGACGACCAAGAAACGACGTATGTCTTGTATGTTATATAACAAAAATAAAGAGTAAAGGTAACCATGCAAGTGACACTCAGATTTCTCAGAAGTTAATTCTATAAAAAGAGAAAAAATCTCCGATACGATAATGTGATAGTCTAGTATTAGAGAACGTAGAGAAGATAGATAATAACTGTAAGCGACAAAAAAAATCCTATAATGAATATAGCTCTTCTCTTTAAAATATCTTCTTATGCCAAAACAAAATGTTATAAAAGCAGGTATTAAGTTACACTGTGTCACATTAGTTGATTATGAATTACAAGTTTCACGTGCGTTAAAGAAGTAATTGTTATCCTATTCGGACTTGGTGTGTCAGTGTAAGATCATCCTCTGGCGGTACATAGAATAAAATTCAAAACAGTGTAGCTGTGGCCATTGATTGACACATTAAATTCATCCATTGACTGGGACAAGTTTGGTGAACGTTTGTATGTAACGACCACTGCTCACTATGTACTTTTTAAAGACACTTAAACTATGGGGTCACCAAAGGTTCTCAACACCTTAATAGAGTAATTCGAAAAACTAATCAGAAATAACACGATGTTTTGATTTATATCAATTATTTGAATCAAAACATAAAGGTTATTCCTGATTAATTTTTTGAATTATTTTATAATTAAAGGCGTTAAGAAACCTTTGGTGACCCCACAGTTTAAATGCCTATCGTATTTACGTCGTTAACAGTGGTCGTAACAGACAAACGTTCATGTAAATTGTCCCAGTCAATGGATAAATTTAATGTGGCAATCAATGGCCACAGTCACACTGTTTTGAATTTCATTCTATTTTAAAAGGGACCAACATATAGGATAATGTAAATAAAGTTTATATAAAATTGTTTTAAGTAAGATGTTCGCCTCTAACAGTCCATTTTGTAAAATATTGGACAGATATAAGGCCGCAGGACGACGACCTGTAAAATAGTGTACAGAATGGACTGTTAGATTATATTTTTACATAAAGTCCACAAATATATGGACTCATACATATAACCATTATAATGAAAAGTGCTAATTCAAAGAATTCTTTACAAAAACTAGAAAACGTGTATTCTAGATTGCATATAGATGTACTCTTGCATTAATATTGTTTGTTAAAATGTATAAATTAATCTACGACTGAAAAAATCTAATAGGATGTTAGGAAGAAAAATAAATGAAATCAAGTAAACTTCTAAATCTGAACGTATTTATTGATTTTTTTTTAATTCGTTGCTACGCCATTGTATACAAAGTTAATGGACATGTGTATCGCTTTCAAATATTCTATCCTCGCCACATTTTTCTTTATTTTGTATGTACTAAAGTCAGGAACATGTGATACAGTGGCTGTCGACCTTATTCCACCCCTCCCCACACATCTTCTTATTAATATATATAAAATTAATATACAACTATTTTTTTTATGTTTTTGTTTTTTTTAAACTTGCAATTCTACTATCTTAACATGAATCTCTTTGCTATTAAAATGCAATAACTTGTTTTTTAATACTCTAATGATGCAAATAAACCATTACTTCAAAAAGTGTCTATAATAAATTGAGATAAAATAAAAAATAAATGTATTAAAAAATATGTAGAAAAGCTTTACAATTTAGATATTTAATATTGTTAAAAAACTGTTATGACGAAGTTCAATTGCTTAATTCTAATATTTATTTGAAAATGTTTATCTTACATAAATCCGGATCCGTGCATCTACTTTTTAGGAGTTCTGTCTAAACGTGTTAATTTACGCAGATATAAATACAAACCGATGAAGGAGTATTCATTGCAACATAGTTTACGGACAAATGAACGAGAGTAAAGACTGACTAGCGTAAGGACAAAATGGTCACTGCTTTCCAAAACGCTAAATTTTTAATCGACAGAATAATGACTAACCGATAAAAAGACTTGATGGTCACTACTTTCCAAAACGCTGACATACACATTGACAGAGTATGAATCGACAGAATAAAAACTGACGAATAAAATAACTTGATGGTCACTATTTTCCAAAATTCTAACAGATGAATTGACAAAATAAAGACTGACCGGTGTAAGGACACGATGGTCACTGCTTTCCAAAACGCTGACGTATGAATCGACAGAATAAAGACTGACTGATAAAAAGACTTGATGGTCACTACTTTCCAAAACGCTGACGTATGAATCGACAGAATGAAGACTGACCAATGTAAGGACTAAATCTTGATGGTAATTTATTTCCAAAACGCTGACATATGAATCAACAGAATAACAAATTACCCTCTCGTTGTACTCTAACCTTTGACAGCAAATTTTCTACAGCTTCAGGAAACATAAATCAGTATTTAAAAGAAGGTTATGCAGTACATCTCTCATGCTTATATTTTTCTATAAGAGAAAGTTTATGCACTTTGTTTAACTCCATCCAATTACTAGTATGCGTTAAGCCTTGCATCTGGCTTGAATTGTTGGCAACACCGCATTGCGAGTCGAAATTAAGTTTTTGGTATAAATATGCATAGTATTAAACTTTTACAAAAACTCTCCAAAAACTGATACTTACAAGCCTAATTTACAAAAATTGCACCATACGATTTTTTTACGACAAGTCAAAATATAAAGTGTAGTCTTTTAACTACAAATATTGTGATTCATAGCCATATAGTCCGAATGACAATTAAACCCTGTCAATATGCGACCTTTCCTCACTCGGTCACCGTACTATTAACCATCAGTAAAGCAACACAATATACAAAAGCATAGAAATGTAGTTATATAAATAAAATACTCGAAAGAGCGATTTAATAGTGCACGGAGCAAGGATAATTTTGAGCAGATATATCATGTTATGGAGGGATACTTGGGGAAAATACCAGTCAAGGGACTGTGAAATTTACCGAGCCGTTATGCGAGGGAAATTCGATCCCAAGACTGAGTATGTCTTTTTCTAAAAAACTATTCTGGTCCCCAATTTAATGAAAAAAAGTTCTGGTCAAATAGTAGACAAAAGAAATTACTCCCCATACCGTATAATTTAAATTATTGAAAAAAATAATCTGATTGGTCGCGTCGAAATCTAAATGAATTTGTTCGCGCCTTGCGTGAATTTTTTTTTCTCACAAATAAAAAAACCATAACTCCTTCACCCTTTTTTTCCCTGGTGATATAAATCATTTTTTTTCAAACATTTTTTGTTCGTTTCAATGCCAATGTTATCATAAACTATCATGTTTCAATAATATTATACAAATATTTTATTATATTCCATCCAAAAAAAGAGGCTGATTTTTCAAATTTAAAAAAATCAAGGTGTTGCAATACTTTTTTCCATGTGTATATATATGCCCGCGATTTCGCGGGTGTGATCTAGTATGTATATAAAATTAATATACAACTATTTTTTTTATGTTTTTGTTTTTTTAAACTTGCAATTCTAACTACTAGTACTTTTACATGAATCTCTTTGCTATTAAAATGCAATAACTTGTTTTTTATTACTCTAATGATGCAAATAAACCATTACTTCAAAAAGTGTCTATAATAAATTGAGCTATGAATTTAAAAATATGTAGAAAAGCTATACAATTTAGATATTTAATATTGTTAAAAAAAAACTGTTATGATGAAGTTTAATTGCTGAATTCTAACATTTATTTGAAAATGTTTATCTTACATAAATCCGGATCCGTGCATCTACTTTTTAGGAGTTCTGTCTAAACGTGTTAATTTACGCAGATATAAATACCAACCGATGAAGGAGTATTCATTGCAATATAGTTTACGGACAAATGACCGAGATTAAAGACTGACTAGCGTAAGGACAAAATGGTCACTGCTTTCCAAAACGCTAAATTTTTAATCGACAGAATAATGACTGACCGATAAAAAGACTTGATGGTCACTACTTTCCAAAACGCTGACATACACATTGACAGAGTATGAATCGACAGAATAAAAACTGACGAATAAAATAACTTGATGGTCACTACTTTCCAAAATTCTAACAGATGAATTGACAAAATAAAGACTGACCGGTGTAAGGACACGATGGTCACTGCTTTCCAAAACGCTGACGTATGAATCGACAGAATAAAGACTGACTGATAAAAAGACTTGATGGTCACTACTTTCCAAAACGCTGACGTATGAATCGACAGAATGAAGACTGACCAATGTAAGGACTAAATCTTGATGGTAATTTATTTCCAAAACGCTGACATATGAATCAACAGAATAACAAATTACCCTCTCGTTGTACTCTAACCTTTGACAGCAAATTTTCTACAGCTTCAGGAAACATAAATCAGTATTTAAAAGAAGGTTATGCAGTACATCTCTCATGCTTATATTTTTCTATAAGAGAAAGTTTATGCACTTTGTTTAACTCCATCCAATTACTAGTATGCGTTAAGCCTTGCATCTGGCTTGAATTGTTGGCAACACCGCATTGCGAGTCGAAATTAAGTTTTTGGTATAAATATGCATAGTATTAAACTTTTACAAAAACTCTCCAAAAACTGATACTTACAAGCCTAATTTACAAAAATTGCACCATACGATTTTTTTACGACAAGTCAAAATATAAAGTGTAGTCTTTTAACTACAAATATTGTGATTCATAGCCATATAGTCCGAATGACAATTAAACCCTGTCAATATGCGACCTTTCCTCACTCGGTCACCGTACTATTAACCATCAGTAAAGCAACACAATATACAAAAGCATAGAAATGTAGTTATATAAATAAAATACTCGAAAGAGCGATTTAATAGTGCACGGAGCAAGGATAATTTTGAGCAGATATATCATGTTATGGAGGGATACTTGGGGAAAATACCAGTCAAGGGACTGTGAAATTTACCGAGCCGTTATGCGAGGGAAATTCGATCCCAAGACTGAGTATGTCTTTTTCTAAAAAACTATTCTGGTCCCCAATTTAATGAAAAAAAGTTCTGGTCAAATAGTAGACAAAAGAAATTACTCCCCATACCGTATAATTTAAATTATTGAAAAAAATCATCTGATTGGTCGCGTCGAAATCTAAATGAATTTGTTCGCGCCTTGCGTGAATTTTTTTTTCTCACAAATAAAAAAACCATAACTCCTTCACCCTTTTTTTCCCTGGTGATATAAATCATTTTTTTTCAAACATTTTTTGTTCGTTTCAATGCCAATGTTATCATAAACTATCATGTTTCAATAATATTATACAAATATTTTATTATATTCCATCCAAAAAAAGAGGCTGATTTTTCAAATTTAAAAAAATCAAGGTGTTGCAATACTTTTTTCCATGTGTATATATATGCCCGCGATTTCGCGGGTGTGATCTAGTATGTATATAAAATTAATATACAACTATTTTTTTTATGTTTTTGTTTTTTTAAACTTGCAATTCTAACTACTAGTACTTTTACATGAATCTCTTTGCTATTAAAATGCAATAACTTGTTTTTTATTACTCTAATGATGCAAATAAACCATTACTTCAAAAAGTGTCTATAATAAATTGAGCTATGAATTTAAAAATATGTAGAAAAGCTATACAATTTAGATATTTAATATTGTTAAAAAAAAAACTGTTATGATGAAGTTTAATTGCTGAATTCTAACATTTATTTGAACATGTTTATCTTACATAAATCCGGATCCGTGCATCTACTTTTTAGGAGTTCTGTCTAAACGTGTTAATTTACGCAGATATAAATACCAACCGATGAAGGAGTATTCATTGCAATATAGTTTACGGACAAATGACCGAGATTAAAGACTGACTAGCGTAAGGACAAAATGGTCACTGCTTTCCAAAACGCTAAATTTTTAATCGACAGAATAATGACTGACCGATAAAAAGACTTGATGGTCACTACTTTCCAAAACGCTGACATACACATTGACAGAGTATGAATCGACAGAATAAAAACTGACGAATAAAATAACTTGATGGTCACTACTTTCCAAAATTCTAACAGATGAATTGACAAAATAAAGACTGACCGGTGTAAGGACACGATGGTCACTGCTTTCCAAAACGCGGACGTATGAATCGACAGAATAAAAACTGACGAATAAAATAACTTGATGGTCACTACTTTCCAAAACGCTGACGTATGAATCGACATAATAAAAACTGACCAATGTAAGGACTAAATCTTGATGGTAATGTATTTCCAAAACGCTGACATATGAATCAACGGAATAACAAATTACCCTCTCGTTTTGCTCTAACGTTTGACAGGAAATGTTCTACTTCTTCAGGAAACATAAATCAGTATTTAAAAGAAGGTTATGCAGTACATCTCTCATGCTTATAATTTTCTATAAGAGAAAGTATATTCACTTTGTTTAACTCCATCAGATTACTAGTATGCGTTAGGCCTTGCATCTGGTTTGAATTGCGCATTGCGAGTCGAAATTAAGTTTTTGGTATAAATATGCACAGTATTAAATTTTTACAAAAACTCTCCAAAAACTGATACTTACAAGCCTAATTTACAAAAATTGCACCATACGATTTTGTTTTTACGACAAGTCAAAATATAAAGTGTAGTCTTTTAACTACCAATATTGTGATTTATAGCCATATAGTCCGAATGACAATTAAACCCTGTCAATATGCGACCTTTCCTCACTCGGTCACCGTACTATTAACCATCAGTAAAGCAACACAATATACAAAAGCATAACAATGTAGTTAAATTAAATTCATATATGCTCCATATGGTTCAAATCCGGGCTACGATCCGTCCACGGAAGATGAACCGAGTTCCATTGGAACAATGGATCTTCTTCCACGATGCTAATTTTCAACTTTAGCGAGCTCTGCACTACATTGGATACGGAAAACTGTGTGTCTGTTTGTAAGCAAAGGTCTCCGAAATGGTCTTATCGCACGATAACCAGTAGCGATGAGTCGATCACGAACAGTTCTTGTTAAAAAGCTCCTGTATGTCCACCACTCTCTTTTTAGGATTGTATTGTATGCAATTGGTTTCCTTCTGACCAACCTTCATTATGCTTGATTTTCCCTAGCAAATGGTATAGGGGGTCTTCTTTATCTCGGAAGGTCTTGAACATCGTTTAGTGCCTTATTTTTTAACTCAAAACGACTTATAGTGGAATGGTGATGACCAACAATACGTGCAGTTGTTACAGAGACATCCCTGCTTCTCTCATGCTGATAATATGCCATCTTGCTGCAGTTTAGAGTTGTCGAGGACCCATTACAAGGTGTCAATCACATAACTTTAAAAACTTGGTTATTTAAAGTGTTGAAAACAATGAGGATGAAAACATCTGTTTTGCTGTTTACGGGTACAGTAGCTGCATGTGCAGATAAAAACTTATCGATTCGATATTTATTGATTAAGCTCAGGTGATACTTAAATAATGTTTAAGTTGTTCTATTTTACCAAATTATATCACAAAAAAATAAAAAGTGTTTTTTTTATTTCAATTTCAATTTGGTGTTGCAATACTTTTTTCCATGTGTATACATGTAGCTTGTAAACTGTTGTAGGATGAGTTTTTGTAAAAGATATATTGATTGTAGAATTTCATATAAGGTATCAAAGACCCTCTCCCTTTTTTTCCAAAGTCCATTATTTGTTTCCTTTCTGTTAAATTCAATTATTTTCGTGTTTCTTGCCTTATACAACAATTATTCTTCCCCTTTGCTACAATACATTATTTAATAAAAGTTAAATTAAATTAAAAAAATTGCACCGCTTCAAACATGAAATCAATGAAACTGTTTATAGACCATTATTATTTTAATAAAAGATGCTTCTAGGACAATCCAACAGTGTTTTTCCTTTTGAGAGCCGTATTAACATGCCAATGGTAGGATTTGAATCTCGTATAAATGACTAAGGCTCATTTGAGGGGTGGTCGGAGCGTCCCTGATCCCGAAATCCCGGGCTTAAAAACATGAAATCCCGAGATGCGTATTTTAACGAAATTCATATCCCGATATTCCGAAATTCAATAAACATATTCCTGCATCCAGTAAGACTCAATCCCGAAATCCCGAGCTTAAAAACACTCGATCCCGACGTCCCGAATAAGTCCTGCCTCCCTCTAATCTCTAGACTACTTTCATTTAGGCCAAATTACTACTTTCACTTTCAACAATAAATTTTTATGTCCCATTATGTTTTCTAGTCTGTGCGTCCGTCCGTTCGTTCGTCCGACCGTCTGTCCCGCTTCAGGTTAAATTTTTTGTCAGGTAGTTAGTTGTTGAAGTTGAAGTCCAACCAACTCGAAACTTTGTAAATATGTTCCATATGATACGATCTTTCTAATTGTAATGCCAAATTAGAGATTTTATCCCATTTCACGGTCCACTAAACATAGAAAAAAAATGCCGATATGGCATCCGTATACTATGGACACATTCTTGTTTCCACATGTTTTACTTATTTCAATTATATGCACCTGGTATGACCCATTTGATAGTTAATATTTCAGAAAACAGTAGACAGAATACAGAGATTCTCTATATCTTTATCTTAAGAACCACTTATCAGAATTGAATCCAACTTGATATACATGTGCACTATACGGTCCTATTCAAGTGTTGTAAATTATAGTTTCAAATTAGTTAAAACACATGACCGCCAAGGGACTTTGAAAATGTTCAAAATATGCTTCTCAAGAACACTAAAATGAGTTTAAACTTAGTATGAATATACATTGTGTATATACCTAATATCCGATGTTTTTAAAAAGAGCTGTTGCGTTTGACATGATCCGAAGTTGAATATGGCCGTCAGTGAGGACAAAGTTTGTATCAAAACCCTATGGTTAACATATTCATTTTCTTTTTAAGGATGATATAAATGGCGATCAATTCAGGCTCCTTGGAGCCTCTATTATATTTGGCATATATGTAGCAAGAAGATGTGTTTAGTACTCGAAGGGTTATGTGTGTTTTTGCAATTGCGTGTCGTCCGTCATCGTCTGTAGTTACCGGTTACTTTTATTGCTATTTATACTACTATTGCCTTTGGTCAAACTCATCATTCTGATCGGCATAGGTCCATTTTGTCATGATGAACCCTCGACAGATTTGGGATAAATGTAACGGTTTTCGAAATATTATCAAAAAACTAATGTGTGCCCATTATATCCTATTTTTTCAAGTTAGTAACAGCGGCTGTGCTTTTAAGGGGTCAAACATCGCAAAGGAAATATTCAATACGGAAAAATCAAACTAACTTTGAAAGAATTTTGCACAAAAGTTTCAAAGGAGATTTAAAATACACTTACGATAGGCGACGACGGACAACAAGCGATAGCAATCGCTCGCATACCACTTCGGGTACTAGGCACAATTTCCTTATGTGATAGGCGAAGGTCAGGGGATCCATTAGGGTCGAGTATTAGGGTCCAAAGTTTAACATAGGCTCCAATAGAAAAAGCTTTGAAAATCTTTTCCATAAGAACTATCAGGCCATATTGGGGACCAATCTTAGAAAATGGATGATCCTTATATAATGAGGAGTAAATATAAAAAAGAAGATGTGGTATGATTGCCAACGAGACAACTCTCCACAAGAAACCAAATGACATAGAAATTAACAATTATAGATAACTTTGATAACTTTTTTTATAGGTCACCGTACGGCCTTCAACAATGATCACAGCCCATACCGCATAATCAGCTATAAAAGGCCCCGAAATGATAAATGAAATACAATTCAAACGATAAAAACTAACGGCCTATTTTATGTACAAAATAAACGGAAATGAAATATGTAACACATCAACAAACGACAACCACTGAATTAAAGACTTTGGACTGAAAAATACATTAGGAATGTGGCGGGGTTAAACATGTTAGCGAGATCCAAATTACCCTCCCCAAAGTTTGTAGGAATAGTTGTCCTGGGGAACAGTGGTTAAACGAACTTGGGGTACAAAGTTTTAATAAAGACTTCAATGGGGAGGACGCTTGAAGAATCTCATTTAGAACCAACAATAGCAATGCAGTTATATTTGCATCGAGTCTCAGTAGTACATTAAGAATCAATTGTGTGCAAATGAAGGTACAGAGGTCCGTGGGTCTGAGCACTATGAGTCCAAAGCTTAACATATTAGTCTTTATTGAGAAAAGCTTAAAATTCGTCTTATTGAGAACCTGCAATGAAAATGGAAGACTTCATAATTTACACAAATCTGTACATGTCAAACATAATTAGAGGCTCCAAGGAGCTTGAATTGCTCCCCTATTTAACTGGGTCTCATTTGACTTTCTTATAAAATAAATTTCTAGTATGTGCAAGTCTCGAGGTGCAAGTAAATAACTTTAATTAAGCTTGATTGCATATATGTTCACCTGTTGCTACGGCTCAGGGAATATAAACTCTAAACCGGGAATATCACATTATATACTCTGTCTGAGACCTGAATAACATATAAAATATGAGGCTGATACGCTTTCGTAATAAAAAGTGGGTTTTCGGTCATTTTTACAATTTTCAGCTTGAACTTATCTGGAGAAGGACGCTGATTACGAAAAATTCAACATTGTGAATTGATACTTTTAAGCATGGAATTGTTTGAACAAAAGCTGTAAATCTTTTTTCTTTATTCAAAATGAAAACTGAATGAATGAATGAATGAATGAATTTTATTTCTCATTAACTAAAAGTCACATTATTAATGTACAAAGCTACAGAGAATATATATGTATAAACAATTATATTAAAGCACATGTGAACAATACAAACATAAACATTAAATTACAAACTAACCAGGAGAAGTGACCCTCAAATTTATAATTTTTATAAATCTACATAGTTTTTCAAGAACAATATAATTATTAGAGTTCATTAATTGTTGATATTTATAAATATTTGGACGAAGAGTTACTGTACAATAGTATGGTAACAACCTCTTTCTTTTTGATTGAGAGCATTACATGTACATGCCAAATCATAATGATATTCATCACCTTCGTCTCTTGATTCGCAAAGATGGCACAAACTCATAGTGCAACAATATCACAGATTAAGTCAAGTTTATAGAGATGACTGTATAAAAAATCCTGCAGCAATGGGTACGAACACTGTCATAAACTATACTAGAACACACCCGCGAAATCGCGGGCACATACAGCTTGTGAACTGTTGTAGGATGATTTTTCGTAAAAGATATTATGTATGGAGAGTTTCATAAAAGGTATCAAAAGCCCTCTCCCTTTTTTCCAAAGTCCGATATTTGTTTCCTTTCTGTTAAATTCAATTATTTTCGTGTTTCTGGGTCAGACCACAATTATTCTTCTCTTTTGCTACAATGCTTCTTTTGGTAAAAGTCAAATCAAATTAAAAATTTGCACCGTTTCAAACATCAAATAAATGTAACTGCTTATATATAGACATTATAAGTCTAATAAAATATGCTTCAAGAACAATCCATCAGCACTTTTTCTTTTGAGAGCCTTACTAACATGCCAATGGTAGGATACGAATCTTGTATAAATGACTAAGACCGACTAAGGCTAATTTGAGGGGTGGTCGGAGGGGTCCTGATCCTGAAATCCCGAGATGCAGAATTAAAAGAAATTCATATCCCGAAATCTCGAAATCGAAAAATATATATTCCTTGATCCCGTAAGGATCAATCCCCAAATCCCGAGCTTCAAAACACCCGATCCCGACGCCCCGAAAAAGGCCCTGCCTCCTCTAATCTCTACGGTTTACTTTCATTTTTGCCAAATCACTTTTTTCACTTTCAACAATAAATTGCTATGCCCCCATCTAGTCTGTGCGTCCGTGCGTTCGTTCGGTCGGTCGTCCGTCTGTCCCGCTTCAGGTTAAAGTTTTTGGTCTAGGTAGTTTAAGATGAAGTTAAGCATGTTTTACTTATTTTAATATATATGCAAGTGATATGACCCCTTAAATAGTAAACATTTCAAAGAAAACAATAGACAGAATCAGGGACTTTCTATACTAACATATATAGAAAGTCCCTGTCAGAATACAGAGAGTCTCTATATATTAAAGTAGTATAATCGTAGTTTACATGTAAATAAACGCGAACAATAGTTGTCCTCTCTAAGGAGGTATATTAGTTGTGGTTCTTGCGATCGGTACACCATGAAATGAAACGAGAAAAATAATTGTCCTCTCTAAGGAGGTATAATAGTTGTTATTTTTGCTATCTAAACACCATGATATGGAGAACGCTCTGAATGGCTTATTTATTTTTCATTTTTGTTATCTATCATACGATTGGTTTTTTAAAAATGTGTCACATGTTTTACTTATTTTAATATATATGCAACTGGCATGACCCCTTAAATAGTAAACAATTGAAAGAAAACAGTAGACAGAATACAGAGTCTCTATTTTTTAAAGTAGTATAATCGTAGTTTACATGTAGATAAACGCGAAAAATAATTTTCCTCTATAAGGAGGTATAATAGTTGTGGTTCTAGCGATCTAAACACCATAATATGGAGAACGATTTGATTGGCTTATTTATTTTTCATTTTTTGTTATCTATCATACGATTGGTTGTGTTTGTGCATGTTTCAAACCGGAAGTCGTATCTATGACTAAAAGTCAGTCTGATGACAGAATCATGTCCGGACTCCTTTTTTGTCGTTTTTCTCCCAAAATAACTCAATCTGAATAGTCATAAGAATGGATGACAAATGCGACTATGCATGTTACCTATAGGACACAGAGGCATGATGATTGATTCATTGTGGAAGGAGGAGCAGAGACACAAAAAATGAGGTCTTCTCGTTTAATAGTATTTTTCCTCTATAAGGAGGTATAATAGTTGTGGTTCTAGCGATCTAAACACCATGATATGGAGAACGATTTGATTGGCTTATTTATTTTTCATTTTTTGTTATCTATCATACGATTGGTTGTGTTTGTGCATGTGGTTCAAACCGGAAGTATTATCTATGACTAAAAGTCAGTCTGATGACGGAATCATGTCCGGACTCCTTTTTTGTCGTTTTTCTCCCAAAATATTAACTCAATCTGAATAGTCATAAGAATGGATGACAAATGCGACTATGCATGTTACCTATAGGACACAGCGGCATGATGATTGATTTATTGTGGAAGGAGGAGAAGCGACACACAAAATGAGATCTTCTCGTTTAATAGTATAGATTATGAACTTTAATACACAAATTTTTGGGTTAATTTCTATCTACTATATCGCATATAATATGAGGCAGGCATTTACCTGTAAATGGGGACGAAGTCTGTATGAATTATTTTTGTAACTTAAGTATTTGTTAAAAAAAAGAAACGGAAATACCGTAACGTTTCCGATTTTGGTTCTGTTGTTAGGGATTTTAGTTGTGACGTTATTTAAATTATGACGTCATATGCAATGTAAACAAAGAAACGTTATCATCAGGTAACGTTTTTTCATATCAAGGAATTATTAAAAATGAAATTGGTATTGCGCGTTCCTTCCTATTTTATACTAGACTGATAAATATATATTTTACTCAAAGTTTCATACAAACGAGACTACATTTCTGCGCCGGTCCGGGATTTCAAAACACGACAAAAAAAATTTGAACGATTTTGAGTTCATTAGTATACAATAAAAAATTCGGGAAATTTTCCCGTATTTTTTTTTTATTGAATTTTCTACTGTTATTGGGGACTCCGTCCCCATATTATGACTTTTATTTTTTATAACGATGATATTGCTGTAAAGCTAAGTAAACACGTAATGTATTGCTTTAATTTAGATTTACTTTGACTCTGATTCAATACCGAGTCTGATATAAAAATATGTTATGTTTGTTTATGTTCTGTTTTAAAAAAAAATATGGGTAAACACTATGTAACCTACGTACGTGATCTACAAGACTTGATACATTAATTATCTCACTGAATATGAAAGTAAACAACATACCAAAAAAATGAAATTTATAAACATTAAAATGTAACATTTGTAAGTTGTTAATTTTAATTGCATGAATTGAACTCTCTCACGCTTTTATTCGATTGAAATGCAAGCCTTATTCAAATTAGGTTAGTTCAATCCGTACAATATTCAGTATGGGGATTGCCTTCAGAATATACAAATATAAAAAACAAATAGCGGACAAGAAGCAAATTGCAGACAAAAAGCACCGTATCAGACGCGCTGTTAAACAAAGTAAGTTTTGAAATTAATAATTTACAAAGCGCAAATAAATCACTAAATTAAAAAAAAAGTTGCTATTTGCTTTCATTGAGTCATTATATATACATGTATTATACTCCCGATTACCTGTAATATCAATGGAGAGACAGCACATTGGTTGAAAGAAAAGACTAACACATGTAACAGTGCAAAACACCATGGTAAACGTTGGTGTTCTGGACGGGTAAGCAGTTCTGATGTAGGAGTTTCTCATTATTATAAAAAACTGAACTAGGTTTAAAACAATGCAAAGTGTTATCAACCTAGATTTATTAGATGTGTTAGATGAATGATTACTGTTGACAAACAACAAACAAGAGTCGAGAGACGATAAACATTTTAAAGGGGTCGCCTCAAAAGACGTTTTGAATTTCTATCGTTAACATAATTGCACTATGTAAAGTCTAATGAAGTATGATAAAGTAAAATATATTATTACTTTCAGCTAATTGAATTAATATGTCCTCTTTCTACCAAACCAGCGCACAGTTTAACACTCTGATTTATTTAACATTTAAGTCTGCGAATAGAATGTTCGACATTAACTTGACTGTCATTGTTGTGTAATGTTAGCATATATCTTATCCACTAATATAAAAAAAGTTTTTATGACATAAAATTGAAGTCCGTATCTTATTTCTGGAATCGAGTTAAATTGTTGTCTCATTTTAATTGCCTGGAAACCGCTGCGTACAATTCGTATGTGGTTTTGGTTTTCAATCACAGCCTGTTTTGTATCGATCTGATGAGTTAAGCCATTTTCAACTGATTTTTACAGTGTATTCTTATGCTGTGTTGTTAAACAACTGCACTGGTTAGGAGAGGGTTGAGCACTCAAACACATGTATGACCCCGCCACATTCTTTATATGACTGTTCCAATTCAGGAGCCTGCATTTTAGTAGTTGTCGATGGTACATGTCTGTCATTTATATATATATATATAAATATATATATACATATATATACGTCTGAGTCAGTGACAACCCTACAACAGATGTATCCATCGGATCGCCATCAATGATGGTGATACATGGCTGTGTACATAATGTATATACAACTCGTCTAAACATCAACCCAACAATGTTAGATCTGTAAATTTGCTTTCGCAAATTTTTGGTTCTTCCCTCGCCGGGATTCGAACCCATGCTACTGTGATATCGTGACACCAAATCGCCTGCACTGCAGCCGTCCCGCTAGATATATATATATATACAACTCGTCTAAACATCAACCCGACAATGTTAGATCTGTAAATTTGCTTTCGCAAAAAAATTTTGGTTCTTCCCTCGCCGGGATTCGAACCCATGCTACTGTGATATCGTGACACCAAATCGCCTGCACTACAGCCGTCCCGCTATATATATATATATATAACTCGTCTAAACATCAACCCAACAATGTTAGATCTGTAAATTTGCTTTCGCAAATTTTTGGTTCTTCCCTCGCCGGGATTCGAACCCATGCTACTGTGATAAAGTGACACCAAATCGCCTGCACTGCAGCCGTCCCGCTAGACCACACGACCACCTGGGCTCTCAAAAAAAGAGCTTTCGCTGGCCGTGTGTTACCTTTCCACGTCAGTTTTAATCTAGCGGCGTACTGCAGTACATGATATATAAGGCATGAAGATGTTATTGTTACAGATCAGCTAAATTATCTATAGTAAAGGATCCTACAAATGAATGTAAGATACAGTCACAGAAAATGATTATATTTATATATATATATATTAGGCCGTTAGGTTTTTCCGACGTAGTCGGTATAGTTTCGATTTGTGCCCTGTGAACTTAAGGACGCTTAACTATGGCAACAGAATACGCATGCTCGAAAAGCCTTTCTGTGATTGGACAAAATGCTCTCATGGTGGGTGATTTGGTTGTGTTTGAAAGAAACGTCTCGTTAATTATATCGTGATGGAAAGCAAGTGAAAAACTATAAATATTTGAACTGGATCTTACAAAGATTTATATTTTTATTAAAATAATTGTTTCTCCAATAGCTCTTTGCATCCGTGACAGCTGTTTATTCAGGACAATTATATAATTGTAATGTAATCTTTGTTGTACGAACGTACATGACTTTTAGAACGCACCTACGCATGTGAGATTTCCGCGGGGTTTTGGTGAATGTAAACAGAAAGATACGAGGACCGAGAATACTGAACACAAACAGAGAAAACGTTATTTAAATGGTATCTTTGTGCTTCTGAAGGTTATCGAAATAATAGTTTTAAACTTATACTCAAATTTAAATACGTCGGATATCTTTTTAAAAGATAGTTCTTGTTTCAGTTGAATTGATTTAATATATTTTTCATGTCGGGACCTTTTAAAGACAACTAAGCGGTATGGGTTTTTTCCTCATTAATGAAGGTCGCAAGATTGCCTATACATGTAATTGGTTACATTCACTTTATTTGAACTTGTCGACTGGTGGATAGTTGTCTAATTGGCAATCATACCTCATCTTTTTTTTATATTGGGTGTGAATATAGTCTATATATTTGTGTACGGATAAAACTGTTCCTGCGACTCAATTTGCGGGCGATCGTAGTTTGCAAGAGATATACCGTCCACTGCTGCCACTTCGTTTTGCATTTCTGCCCGTCAGCCTTGAAAGGACAAACTCTCGTTATGCAACGTCGAATCGATGAAGACATTTATCTCCCACAACAACGGTTCTATTCCATCAAGTGTATGTGACATACTGCATGAAGAAACACCAAACGACAAAGACAATCAAATACTAGTTTAAATATAAGTATATAGCCACAAAATTACCAGCAAAAGGCGTTTTCGGGAATACCAGTTGCATATGACCGATTCATAAGGAGGCAAGTTCCAAAATACTTAATGACTTTTGGTATTGACTAGGAATCTGATTCTGATTTTTTTAATAGAACCATATCCTAGTATATGATTCATTTATTTTTGTTAATATATCACAACTGCATAAAAAAAATTAGATGTAATACAGACGTTCTTATTCATTATAATTTTTTTATTATGTAGTTTAGACTCTGTTCTCTGAACTGCAACACATTATCGTCGAACGAGGTAACATTTGCGGATCCAAGGTTGTGTTCCGAGAGTTGGACGCCTCCCCTTTTGTCTTCCGATTTTTTTAATTAAGTGTTCCGAGCATTAGATTCCCCCTTTCAAAATGGCTGAATTCGCGCCTGTGTAGCGATGTTAAGAACTTATTAGTGTACATGTACCAAGTACACCAATTATTAGTTCTACTCTATTGAAATGATCCTCAATTTAAATGTCTCAATTGTAGACTCTCAATACTCGTCAACAATAGTTATTTATTTATAACGAATAAGCAGCACACATAATTATTCTCAATTAAGAATTGAATGCATCTTTTTGTAACTTAATTGGGGTGTAAAAGCGTTGACCAAAGTACATTTTTTGTTATATGTATTTCTATTTGTCTGATGAGTTAAGCTTTTTTCAACTGATTCTTTTTGTTCGTTCTTATGTTGTAATGTTACGCCAGTGTTCAAGTTAGTGGAGGGTTCAGATCCCGCTAATATGTTAAACCCCTCAACATTTTCTATTATGTGTCATTGACAAACATACCACATCTTCATTTTCTATTTTATTCTTATGATATGCTGTTACAACACTAGGTTAGTGGAAGAGTTTGTGCTTTCAAACTAGGTTTAATCCTGCCACATTCTATATATACCTGTCCCAAATCAGGACACTGTAGTTCAGTGCATGATTGGCGTTTGTTCATGTATTTCATAATAGATGTCGCATTTTTTGTTTTGTTATAAAGATGGCTGTTAGTTTTCTCATTTGCGTTGTTTCTTATTTTATATATAGGAGCTTTCTATAGCCGACCATATGGTACGGGATTTTCTCATTGTTGAAGGCCGTGCAGTTGTTAATAAAATTGAGAATGGAAATGCTTAGATCTACTTCATTTTAACTTTGGTGGATAGTAGTCGCTTTGGCAATGATATCACATCTCCATATCTTTATCATAGTATGATATTTCCACCGTGAACTGAGTAGGTCTGTGTTTTCCAATGGTGCCTGTATAAGTCAGGAATATGACAGTTGATATCCATTCGTTTGATTAGAGACTTTCCATTTTTAATTTTCCTCGGAATTCAGTATTTTTGTTAATTTACTTTTTATAACAGCTTGAATTCAATCAAATTTTGATTATGCAAACTAATGGCAGGCAGTTTTACAGTGTCGATTAAAAACACAAATGGGATCACTTACTGTGTGTATTGGGATAAGAGATCTGTACTTTCTTTTTAATGATTAACTTTTTAAATATCTTCGCTGTAACTTTCCTTTCAAATTTTAATATTCTATAGTTATAAAAAAACACACTCTGATCCCATAAAATTCTGCCTATTTAATATTTTTTTCTATAAACGTCAGTGTCGTCGAAGGACAATTTCTATAGATATAAGTAGGCCAAGTAGTTGAATTAAATCCTCATCTTTAGTACTGCTATTAAATTAACTACAAACTGTGCTAATAATTACAGAAATTATACGCTACTCCCAAACTATGGGGAAAAAATGAATAAAAGTCCTAAAGGTATGGTGAGGAAAGCAAAAAGACAACTGAGCAACAATCAACGTTTGTGATTGAAAACATGGCTGTGAAAATATTTTTACCCTTTGAGTTAGTTAGTCAATGTAAATAAGAAATTAATTTTATTGAAATAAAGTCCAGACATTGAACTATCATCAGATGAACATATACATACATGTGTTTACACAATTGAACAAAATTATTACACAATAATACATCGAACAGAACAATAATTATTTAACAATGATTCCACGGCTGATTTCATATTATATATTTATATCGTAGTTATTTCAAAATAAATATACAGGTTATCTCCCTTAGTACACAACAATAATAACTGCTTACCATGAATTTAAATTTCTCAAACTCAGAAAAATCAAAAAGTAAGGTATAACTGAAATAATGTTTTTACATAATTCTTCCCTTGGTTTTTTAAGTTTGGTGAAGCGATATATTGTAACTTTACAGTAACCATTACACTAAAAATGTGCCACGCATGAAACTCATGTTATTTTTTCCCCGGAAAAAGTAACATTCGAGCTTCATTTGGTTATCGTGCGCAATTAAACGTACAAAGATCGCACACCCAACGCATATATATTTTGGAGCTACGTGCGAGATGCCGTGTGAATCAGATGTACGCATGAAAACCAGGCATTACTTATGATGATAGATACACACGATTTTCATCGCAAAACTACGTAATAGCAAAGTTGTTAACTTTGACAATGGTTGTTGTTTTTTGTTGTTTTGTTTATTATTTCACAAACTGTATTTTTTCTTGATATTGTTTTGTCAGTATGAAAAAACCATGCAATTAGCGCATATTTCCAGTAGCGCACGAATCACGCCTGACTTACGCATGCATGCACTAGCCTACTTGCATAAATCATACGTTTAAAATAATATGCGATACACACATGTACACAAATTTTCCTCGGAGTTTGCTGTTTCTGTTATTTTACTTTTCGTAGGTATTGTCCTTCTTGTGTATCAATCATGCGTGACACATTTACCTTAAAGTTTGTAGTTGATGACAGTTTATATAGGATACTTTTGTTTTTTTGTTTTTTTGTACTTTGAATGGCAGATCAACGTCAGGGCAGGAATCTGAGATTAAATTTGAATTGCTCTTCATATCAAAGTACTCAAGTTTTATAATTTGCAATCCTTAAAAGAGATAAAAATAAGTTAACAGTTATAACATTGTTTATTATAGTGACATGTGTAAAGCAAAATAAATATATACTTCCACTGTATATATTCGGGATCGTGGTTTGAAGAGAAACCTATGACAAAAAATCTAGAGAGTAACGATCCTGCTAAATTAATAACTGCAGGTTTCAAGCTTTAGAGTTCCCAGTGTAAACATATTTTTTGGCAAACAAACATTTTAAAATATTTACAGTGGAAAAAAAACTTTAAATCTGTAGAACATCTTGACTCTTAATCCCACAGTGCAATCTGTATAAGTTAAAAAATTTAAAAGGTTTGTAACAAAAATAACAAAAAGACATGTTCAAGCTAAATGGTGAAAAGGAGATGCAAGTTTTCCTTGAGAAGACAGCAACCCAGAGACTAAAGATATATATGAACGAACTATTCACTTGGCTGATACTACCATATTTGCTTGGATTTTTTTTTTCGATTTGTTTTTATTTTTTACTGAAAAAAAAACAAACTGTTCGCAATGAAGCAAATAGTGAGCAAAGGGGCATTTTAAAAATACCAAAGTATCAATAAAATCTATCATTGTGAATTTCCGATGTTTCCTGCACCGATTTTTGGTTTGCTCAACAAGAATCTATTAACTAGATTTTTAATGTTATATTAAAGCCATGTTTAGCAACAAATACATGTTACTATCTTATTGTATAATGACTGATATATTTGTCGCTGAACATGAAGCAGCTTCATGAAATTTAACTTCTTTTTGAATACCTTGTAGAATCTATTAACTGTAATTTCAAATTGACTAATGCAATGTTTAAAAACACATACATGTTACTATCATATTGTATTATGACTGATATATTTGTCGCAGGACATGAAGTAACTTCATCCGAAAAAATAAAACTTCTTATTTAATACCTTGTACAATCAAATAGCATTGACTTTCGAATTATCCAATTTAATAAAAGCAACGTTTTGCAACATAAACATGTTACTATTTTTTTTTTTATTATGTTTGATATATTTGTCGCTGCACATGAAGCAGCTACATCAAATGACAATTCTTCAAGAATTCCTTGATGAATAGATACAAAGAAGGAGTTTCTAAATTAGATTTAAACAAATTAAATTCTTTGACACTTGGTGTATTTTTACACCACTGGGTCGATGCCACTGCTGGTGGACGTTTCGTTCTCGAGGGTATCACCAGCCCAGTAGTCAACACTTCGGTGTTGACATGAATATCAATTATGTGGTCGTTTTTATAAAATTCCTGTTTACTTAACTGTGAATTTTTCGAAAAACTAAGGATTTTCTTATCCAAGGCATAGCTTACCTTAGTCGTATTTGGCACAACTTTTTGGAATTTTGAATCCTCAATGCTCTTAAACTTTGTACTTTTATGGCTTCCTAAATATTTTGATATGAGCGTCACTGATGAGTCTTATGTAGACGAAACTTGCGTCTGGCGTACTAAATTATAATCCTGGTACCTTTGATAAATATTTACACCACTGAGTCCATGCCACTGCTGGTGGACGTTTCTTCCTCGAGGGTATCACCAGCCCAGTAGTCAACACTTCGGTGTTGACATCAATATCAATAATGTGGTCATTTTTATAAAATTCCTGTTTACTTAACTTTGATTTTTTTTCGAAAAACCAAGGATTTTCTTATCCCAGGCATAGATTACCTTAGTCGTATTTGGCACAACTTTTTGGAATTTTGGATCCTCAATGCTCTTAAACTTTGTACTTGTTTGGCTTCCTAAATATTTTCATATGATCGTCACTAATGAGTCTTATGTAGACGAAACTTGCGTCTGGCGTACTAAATTATAATCCTGGTACCTTGATAACTTTTTGCTTCTTTTTTTTTTCTCTCTTTTACTGTACACATCCTTAACTATTTTCAGTTTCAGAATCTATATGTTTATGAGAAGTATTTTTTTTACAGTATCCTAAGAGAAACGCGTAGAGACACAGCAGTATCAAAGGTTTGCATTTCTTTTACTGGCGATAGGCGTATCAAACCATCGTTCTTTAGCGTAGACCATCGCATTTTAGCGTGACCAACGGCGTTTACATAGCGTCCCCATCGCACATTAGAGTCCTTTATATATATATCAATAGTTTACGTCGACGATATGGCTGCTGAGTTAGCATCCCTATATCTCGCATTCTCCGACTTTTGTCGCAGTCGAGTCAATAAATCGATATGGAAGGAGTTGCTCAGTAAGCGGAATATCCATATAAGAAAGCCTTACTGAATATTAAAATAAATATAAACTGTACAATCACTCTATTAAAAGTCAAAAGCAATCAAGGATTGAAAACCATTTTTTTTTTCACGAAATTTTAAATGAAATTTTGTAGGAATAACAGGGATCAACGGATGTATTCAGTAGTACCTAGAGCCATCATCAGTATATCACAAGGCCGTCTTCAGGTCTATACTTTATGTAACCTTCGTAGTACTTAGCGCCGTCTTCAAAAGTACCTAGCACCGTCTTCAGCAGACTTCAATGCCGGCTCTAGTGATACTTATCACAGTTTTCTATAGTACATTAAACGTTGTCTTCAGTTGTACCTAGTAGCACCGTCTTCAGTAGGGCTTAGCGTCGTCTTTAGTAGATCCTAGCACCGTTTGGAAGAACTTAGCACCGTCTTCAGTCAGGAAAATGACAGTTGTTATCCATTCGTTTGATGTCTTTGAGCTTTCGATTTCACCATTTGATTAGGGACTTTCCGTTTTGAATTTTTCTCGGAGTTTATTACTCGTATTTTTTGTGATTATACTTTTTTCCAGTGGTACCCAATGTTGTATTCAATAGTTTGACATTTCATGATAGAGGGGAGAAAACATTAATCGACATTTCATAAAACTTAATGGCGCCTAAACTAAAGTCCTTTATGATAAAAAGTTCATAATCAATTATACAACAAATGATAAAATGTGTACGTTAGAAAAATCGGAGTTGTCTTCCTTCTCATAAAAATATTACAAATATTTGCTTTTCTAAAAACATTTCTAACTATAGCTTCTATTTTATTTGACCAGATGAGCATTACCAGTTGTTAGTAAAGCTCTGGTTTAACCTTAGATAAGGTTTTGGTCGAAGCCCTCTACTTAATATAAAATATGGAGCCACGGTTATACTATTTGGTTTACATGTTGCAATTATCTTTATAAAAACAATGCAATTTTCCATAGAAAACCCTTTTACGGTAAAACAAAATAAAATAAAAAAAATCGCTACTTTTATCGAGTAGTTTCGAAAAAAAATTATATCCTAAAATGGAATACTTTTTTCATAGACTGCTAAAATTCCCTATTTGTGTTTTTAAGAAATGAAACATTTAGGTGATGTCAGCTCAGTAATTCGGTAATGACATGATTTATAAGAAACCTTTCTAAATCTGTCCGTTAATAAGTCTTAAAACTAATAGAAACTAAGGTTTGAACTCCCTCATGCAAATTTGACCTTAAATGGATTTGCCTATTTCTTAAGGTCTTTCTCGGTAATATTGGTCTTCAACCATACCATGTATAATATAAAAAATGATTTTTTGCAATGATTCTAGATCTAATAAAGAATAAATAAGAGTGAATGACTCTTGAATTACATCCAGAAATTGACAATGAGGGACGATTGAAAACAAAACTTTACGACAAAAGAGATGATTTCAGCTTTCCAATTGTGAACTTTCCATTTCTAAGTAGCAACATTCCAGCTGCACCTGTATACGGTGTTTATATCTCCGAATTGATACGATATTCCCGTACTTGCATTTCCTATCATGATTTTCTTCATAGAGGGTTGATGCTCACAAAGAAGCTATTAAATCAAGAGTTCCAAAGTTGAAATTATCTCTTCGTAAATTTTACGGACGCCATCACGAGTTGGTTGACCGTTATGGAATAACCGTTTCACAAATGATATCGGATATGTTCCTTACCTCGTAACTACAATCCCCTTCCCTTTCATAAATGTGACCTACCGAATTAGACTATTTACCGGATTTGTAACTCATAAGCAGCACGACGAGTGCCACATGTGGAGCAGGATCTGCCTGCTCATCCTGAGCAACTGATATCACCACTTGTTTTTGGTGGGGATCGTGTTGTTTATGCTTTAGTTTTCTCTGTTGTGTCATGTGTACTATTGTTTGTCTGTTTGTCCTTTTCATTTTTAGCCATGGCGTTGTCAGTTTATTTTCGCTTTATGAGTTTGTCCCTCTGGTATCTTTCGTCCCTCTTTCTTGTTAAGACGTTACTACGCTACAGCACTTACAGATCATCTCATCTTTTTCGAAATAAAATCTCCAGGAAATGGTAATTGTAGGAGAAAACTACAAATTGAAAGTATTTACTTCTGTTGCAAAGAAATGGCAAGTTCACAATATAAAATTTATAATCGTCTCTCTTGTTGATTTTTTTTTCAACGGACAAGCATTGTTACTTTCTAACTGTCAGTCAATATAGTAGTTTTAATTGCATCTGTTGCATCCTTTTTTTCTAGTTCGATGTGATTAATGTATTCAACATAATAACTTAAATTTAAATTATTTAGTGAGAAGACATCATCTTTATAACGAAGCGCAAGCTTAACGGGGCACTTGTTACGAGATATTTAAAAAATCTAAAGTACGATTTGTTTTGTTCAATCATTTATGAAAGTCAAATAATGAAATAATTATTTGCTTTTAGCAGGCAGTATGGTTCCATTTTGTCAAATTAAGCTAAAAACATTGATGATGAAGTATTCACTTGCAACCTCATTGAATCCATATTCATGTGAACTTCACTGCAACCCCTTAGCTAGAGATGGATTATAACGCATGTATTATGTGTGCTCGGTTAAGGGCATACGATACAGTTTCGATCCCGTATTTACATTTTGATAAAAAAAAATCCCATATAGACAATGTTTTACCTGATTATATCAAATTTGTAATAAAAAATATACCTTCATGTGCTACTTTTTGAGAAAAATAAGTAGAAATTTTGTAAATTTGCTCAAATTCGGATTTGTGGCCGTATTTTCCCTTTCGAAAAAAAGACATAACTTTTTGTTTTAAAATATAAACACAAATTGTTTTTCGTTAAATAATTTGTAGTTTCTGTATTTTATAAGTATCCTAAAAAATATACATGTTTTATTCAGAAATAACTCATATTTATCAAATGTTCATGAATGTAGAAAAAAGCACAATTTTTTGCTCTTTATGTATCCAATTTAAAAACATTGCACTATTTACGTTTTCATGAAAATTGGCAAAAATAATCTTCTCGCGTAATCAAACTAAATGGTATTTAAAAAAAGAGGGGTCCATGAACTTGTTTTCAAGTTAATTCAGTTTGACTGATAAAAGGCATAAGGGCATATGATACAGTTACAGAGAAGGTAATGACGTTGCTAACGTAAAATGATATTTTCGCGACGTCAAACTATGACATATCGGGAAAAGATGCATTTTTCGACTGATTTTTATCATTCAAACTGATTTAATTTGAAAACGAGTGCATGGACCCCTATTTTTTAAAACAGCAATTTGTTTCATTTTGCAAGGAGATTATGTGACCCAAATTTTATAAAACTGTAAATAGCGCAATTTTTTAAATTTTGATAAACATGCAGCAAAAATGACGTTTTTCCTCTATTCATGAACATTTGATAAAGATAGAGTTATTTCGGAATAAAAATTGCATAATTTTTAATGATACTTATAAAATACAGAAATTACCGATTATTTGACAAAAAAACCAATTTGTGTTTATCTTTTAAAACAAGAAAGTTATGTCTTTCTTTCGAAAAAGAAAATACGGACACAAATCTGAATTTTTGAGCAAATATACAAAATTTCGACCTCATTTTACTCAAAAAGTAGCACATGAAGGTATATTTTTTATTACATATTTGATTTAAACAGGGAAAAAATAGCCTATATGCAAATTTTCATCAACTTGTAAATACAGGTTCAAAACTGTATCGTATGCCCTTAACTAAAGGAAAAGAATGTCAACATTGAAAGTGAAACAATGCTTAGTCATTTGAATGACTGATTCGATCCACAAAAAATCATTCTTATACAGGTACAAACGACGATTAACATATATCTTTAATCTATAAAATGAAATAAAACAGACCTAGCCAAATCAAATTACACGAGTCCGCTTTCTATTTCTATTTCCATTTATGTTTATATCGCTTATATGGCCATCGGAGGTCTTCGTTGGTCAACTCGATAGTTAATTAGATCGAGACTTAAATACACCCGAAACAAAGCTACATATTATCGAGTCCAAGCCCCGTAAATTGTATATTTTAGCATTTTTTATAATTTGGTCAGTTTTAATTTACAACCATGTGAACATATATGTTTTACATGGTTATGAATCAAATATGAGAATTTGAGTCAAAACGGTGAACATTAATTTGACAGCTGGTTTCCCTTTAAAGGAAAACGCTAGCTCCGATTCAATCTTCCTCCCTTAAAAAAAGCTCATGTATTTATTTTGCCTAATCTGAAAAAAGGAACAATCGACAAGAAGAGGATATTCGTTGGTGTCAATGGGAACGTCGATTGTGTTGGCGGTAGTCAATTCTTAGTATTTTTATTAATTCATAGTTTTGTAAACAATAAATTTAGAGATATAAACGCATCATTCATAATTAATGTTACTTTTCTCCGTTGGAGTTTTTGTCATTGCAAATGTTGATAAAAGTCTGTGACTGGCAATATTCCAAAATGATAAATGCAAAAATGGTCCGAAGTTGGAAGAAAACAGACTTGGATATGTACATTTAATTATTAATTATTTTTTTAAATCATCATCTTATGATGTTCGCACTGAAAATTAAAATACTAAAAAGTAAAATTACAAAAATACTGAACTCCGAGGAAAATTCAAAACGGAAAGTCCTTTATCAAATGGCGAAATCAAAGGATAAAACACATCAAACGAATGGACAACAACTGTCATATTCCTAACTTCGTACATGCATTTTCAAATGTAGAAAACTAACAGGAACTCACAACTATAAATAGTAAGTAATATAGTAATATATATATATTAAAAAATGGCCATGGACTGCATTTGAACATCGTCATTTCAAATTCTGTGTCGACAAAATATGTATCAAATAAACGGTAAATTTCTGTAGAAAAGTTAAATTGTGAATTATTCGAAACACTACGTTTTTCCATCCCAGTCGAATTTGGCAAAGGTTCTAAACATGTTTGGTGCATGGTACTCTTTAACTTCAAATTTGACTTGGTTTTTCAACTGATTTGATTCTAGAGCCACTAATGAGTCTTCAGTTGACTCAATGTGCGTCTGATAACAAAATATTACCCTGGTATCTTTGATGAGTTTTTGCTGAGTGACTCGATACCACTGCTTGTGGCCATTTCTAAGTTACCACCAACCAAATATGTAGTTAGAACTTAGTTTCTGTAAATGTTTTGTTTACAAAACTTTGAATTATTTATTATGGATTCTGTACCCCCGACGCACCAATGGCCTTATTCGTATAAGAGACAATTTTTCAAAATCAATGTTCTTAAAATACGCATTTTGCATCCCTATTGATTTGGTTTGAGCGGAGCGTCCTTTGTAGACAAATCCCACGCTTAACGAATTATAAGCCTGATACATTTTTTTAGTTTCAACACGACTGGGTCAATGGCCCATTCTGTTAGACGTTTAGTCAATGAGGGTATCACAAGCATAGTAGTTTGAGTTATTCTAACATGAAGTTTCAATACTACTTCAGTAAATTTCAGAATTTGTATCTATCAATATAATGGAATTCTATGCTACTGTCATACAAGTGAAAGGTTATAAATTCAGGTTTAATCCACCATTTTATACATAAAAGATGCCTATACCAAGTCGAATATGACAGTTGTTAACCATTCGATTGATGCGTTTGACCTTGTGATTTTGTCATTTGCTTATAGAGTTTCTGTTTAGAATTTTCCTCGTATCCTTTATTTTAAGTTTGATGGGATATATGCATACAATATTCGCCACATTATTAAACTAGTGAAGGTCGTTACAGATACATGAGCACAAGGTTGAATTTCGTTGAAGATATGTTAAATAAGTATTTGATTCAAAATTATATCGACGTTTAATATGCCTTTTTAGTTTCACTCTATTTCCGTCCTGCAGTATTTTCTATTTCAAGTTGTAATCTCTGTCCTGCCTTTTTATTTTTCAATCTATTCCGTCCTGTCGTTTTTTGTGTGTGTGTTTTATTTTTGTTGTTTTTGGTTTTATTTTATTAAAAATAAAAATCAATTGGTAGCTCTCTTATGAAAATAATAATATGAAGAGGAAGAAAGATAATTCGTCGTGTGAGTTTTATCACTTGTAATGTTCTTTGCCTACTTTTGCTATCCATTGAGATAGATATTTATTTAAGGTTGTAGGTCTAGAAGTAGTGGTTTGTTTACCCTGTTTTATCTTCAAACTTTTGATTGACCTATGATATCTTACTCATTTAGTTAGTCATTTGATGTTTAAACATATTTTTAAAGTGCTGTATCTCTACTATTTATCAAAATTATCTCATTAATATACTGTGATTAAATGTGTTGCATGATTTGAAATCAATATATACATTATTATGAGCAGTAAGTCAAGCAAAAAGATAATTTTGGATATCACAGAATTAAAAATCCGTGGTCTTTCTCCTATAGAAATATAGCAAAAAGTTTCTAAATAACAATTTTTGGGGGGTATTTTGGCGTTCTATTTCTATAACGGAGATGCAATTATTTATTTATTTAAAACGATTGTTATTAAAAAAAAATCGACAAGTAGTTGCTCTTTAAGACTATAATTTCGACTTCTTCTATATCCTGGTCAGATATTGAACGATGCAACACTGTTAAAGTTCACATTTAATTTCCAAATATCAAGAAAAAAGGTTGTTAATCAGTATAATATTCAAACAACGAATTTCCATTCAAATTTAACGCATGAAATTTGCCAAATTGCCAAATTCTTCAATCTTTTAATACAATGTAAAACATGATTTCAATTATTGACAAATACCAGTCTCATTCTCGATTAAACATTTATTTCACTAATGTCATGGAAATAGCTTTTAAAACGAGCAGTTGTAGAATACGGTTTGATTGAATGGAAATTCTAAAAATAAAGTGATTTTTTTTCAATTTTCTTTAGATTTTAGAAGTTTTTCGGACGCAACCAGTATGATGCATGATGTCACAAATCTTTTTTTTTTCTGTTTGGGCGAAATAATTGAATTGAACAAAAATAAAAACAAATAAAAAAATATATATATATGGTATGAAAAAAGGAGAACATAAGTTGTCATTATTATCACTGTCAAATTGTTTGGATTTTGTAGGCTTAGCTTTATCAAGAGTAGGTTTATATCAGGTCAATATAAGCTTTTGATAACCTCATTGGTTGATATCTTTGGCGGAAGTACATGTGATACATCCTCTTTCTTTCAATATCCAAGCTGTGGGAAGGTCGTGCTCCACGTGTTATCGGCAAAGTAACTATATTCTTTAACTTTTACTTACATTTGCCTTGGTGGCAATATAGCCTTGGTGGCTTTAAGACCTTGGTGGTCATTTATATATGCCTTGGTGGCAAAAGACCTAGGTGGTCATTTATATATGCCTTGGTGGCAATAGACCTAGGTGGTCATTTTTATATGCCTTGGTGGCAATAGACCTAGGTGGTCATTTTTATGATTTTTTACATTTGCCTTGATGGCAACAATGAATTAAAAATACTAGCCTTGGGGGCGTCAAGACCTTGGTGGTCATTTATATTCGCCTTGGCGGCTTCTTGATAGAACTAGATGGTAATGTTTGACCTTGGTGGCAAAATGATTTGTGATTTAGACCTCGGGTAGTTATTATCAACCCAGGTGGTCAGATATTTGTTATGCCGTGCGCCGGTTAAACGCAGGGCAAAGTGCTATCGCTATATAAAATATATGTGGAAGTGGGGGCTCTGGTCATTTTGGAAAATTGTAGTTGAAAGGAGAATAATAAATTGTTTATAGGGTAAATAGTTTCTTTTGTTACTTTTGACTGTTGTGTGGACTTTTCATTTAAAGACTTTGTTAGAAAAGAATAGAATTATTGAGAAAATAGAATAATTTAGTGTGACATGTCACTTGATATTCATGTTTTTAATCGGAGTGATGTGTATTGAATTATAAGGTGTCTTCGTCGAGGTCCGCGTTCAGCGGTCTGTTTGATTGTACATAAAATTGAATAGAATGTTTTTGTTTTCAGATGGTGTTACCTACAGCTTTGACAGGGTGACGAATGAAGGAGAAGTAATATGACATTGCACGATGATTCATGTCAATAAGTTCGAACAACCTTCTTAAAAGGAAAGGATTTTTTCTTATCAGAATATGGTGAGAACAAATTGCAATTGAAGTAATGTTTTGATTTCTGAAAATAGGAAAATAATGAATGGGGAAAATATTGATACTACACTAAATTATGTGTGTCTGTGTTGAGAAAGGCAGAAGATGCCAATATGGCACGGTACTAACAAAACAAAAAAATCTGTGGTGGAAGCAGCTTTATGTTCAAATGAACCTATTTAAAAGTAATGCTAATAATTTTTCCGTAATTTCATGATGTTTTCTATTGGATGTGTATTTAATTTCATTGATGTGTTGAAATATGTCACAAAAATCTTTTTGTCATGGGAGATTAAATAATGGTTGCAATATTTTTGTTTTGTTTTGTTTTATCTAAATTAATAAATAAATATAATGTTGAATGATTTTGTATACTAGTACAAATGTAAACTTAAATTTTATGTATGGTTAATTTTTTTTTTTTTTTTTTTTTTATTTTTTTTATAAATTTCTTTGTCTACAGTTCGAGGGACACTGATTCCCTAGTGGTTTTCCACGTGGATTGTAGGCAAAGGGATTTTTCCTTTTCAAAGTGTGACTAATGCTGTCTTTAGTACAAATAAACAATTTGTTATTGGTTAATATATTTTCAGCAGAAATGTGAAGAATCAAGTTGAAATACAATTGTCAATGTTCCTGATTATGAAGTAAAGAGTGTTTGATTCAACAACAGTAAAGAAAGAGACAAGCCAGCATAGTTTACACTTGGAGGTTAAGTCCCTTTGCTTACAAGCTTTCCACATGCTGAAGATGTTATTAGAATAATGACAATGTTCATTTTGATATGAGTTCATTGCCTTAACTCAACTTTTAAAAGTCCCTATGTGGTCAAATTCATGAGAATTTATTGAATTATGAACGATTTATAAAGAACTGTTTACATGGATCTTTAAATGTTTAGAAGTGTTTTAAAGTAATTTTAAAAGGAATAATATTTAATAAAAGTGTTGAATTTGTTTTGAGTATTGGGAATACTATTCCTTAAGGGAAAGCCTTGCTAGTGGTGTATTTTGAGATTGGACTGCAAATATGCTGTATGGACTATAGAGTTTTCTATGCCCATAACTTAACATGAACTGGATGCAAGATTATATCAATCACTGAGGATATGTGTATAACCTCATTGGTTGATATCTTTGGCGGAAGTACATGTGATACATCCTCTTTCTTTCAATATCCATGTGGTGGTTGGTTTAAGGGCTATGTTTGGTCAGGCAATACATATTGCCTGTTTGGGTTGATGAGGTTCTTGATAAGTTCCCCCCTCTCCCATCCATAAGTACCAAAATGTGGATATGTTTTTATATTTATATTGCAATATTGGTATTACATGTATGCATTTTGGGTTGATAAGCACGAGACAACATTAGAAAAACATGAGCATTACCATGGGATCATGTTGACAAAACAAACCTTCGCTTTATCGATTTTCAAGGGAAAGGTCAATTAGGGCAAGTGTATTGGCATGTTTGTGTTTGCTTTTTCATTACAATGGTAAAAATAAGATTATATATCTCGGATGACAATAATGTTGATTATAATGCTACATTTTATGAGCTCCAGAGTAGTTTTATAACTGAAAAACAACTGTGCACTATATCCAGTGAGTTCTTCTGTATTGCATTGTGCATGGTAGTCCACATTTTGGTTTCTGAAACGTTAAGATATTATCTTGTATTCGGTTCTTTTAGAGTTTTCTATGCCCATAACTTAACATGAACTGGATGCAAGATTATATCAATCACTGAGGATATGTGTATAGCATGAATGCTATACATATATCTTATAGACCAAATCATCCCATTTGTATATGTGTAGTGCTAGTCTCAAACAGTACAAAATATTCTAAAAATAAAGATTGTAAAACACATATATATCGCAAATTTAATTACTTGTCAACAGATGTATATATCATATAGATCTTCTTCCTTTGCTGTCCTTCCGTCACCGATATACACAGCAAAATCTCTAATTGTTTTAAATTATTTTTGACGTATTATAGTTTATTGACATTTCTTCGATGATCTTAACTGCCTCTCATGTTATTCATTACAGATTGTAAACTACTAATTTCTTCGGTTATGTCTATTTTGGAGTTAAAGGTACTTCTGTATCTCTGAAAAATACCTTTTAATATCAAACATTCAATTATTAATATATCCTGCAGTATATTTTCTAATATTTCAGAGAAAATCGCTTATCCTCAACTTAATGAATCGCCAGACGTTTGGGGTGTTTCTCTCGGTTTTAGTTTGTAAACCGGATTAATTTTCGCTCTATCGATTTATGACTTTTGAATACCGGTAAACTAAGTGCCTTTATTATGTCGTCAAATTGGTATATTTTTTAAAACTATGATATAAACAAAAATGATAAAATTAAACTCTATGCTATATAACACATCGAAATGCGTCAGATAATTTTTTCAAAAATAGTACTTGTGTAGGTTGAAGTATATTTTGCATACAATCAAGTGAAAACTAATGAACCTTTTAAATTTTCGAATTTTCAAAATATATACTGTAGTGAGGTTACTTTTTCTTCATGCCATTTTAGGTGAACAATAGTGTTTATAATATTTACTAATCTAATGGTTTAAATAATCCACTGTTGCGTATTTAATATCATTAGACATTTCTCTCTATTTTGATACGCCTACAAGTCTTTAAGTATTAAATAAACTCATCATAGATACCAGGACTAAATTTTGTATATACGCCAGACGCGCGTTTCGTCTACAAAAGACTCATTAGTGACGCTCGAATTCAAAAAAGTTAAAAAGGCCAAATAAAGTACGAAGTTGAAGAGCATTAAGGACCAAAATTCCTAAAAGTTATGCCAAATACAGCTAAGGTAATCTATGCCTGAGGTAGAAAAGCCTTAGTTTTTCAAAAATTCAAAATTTTGTAAACAGTTAATTTATAAATTAATTAGTATCAAATGTCATTTTGACACCATTGTAATGTTAAACATGATTTCAATTATTGACAAACAACAGTCTCATTCTCGATATTTCATATATTTCACTAATGTTATGGGAATATCTTTTCAAACGAGCAATTTTAAATGTTTTTCTTCTGTGTCATCAGTACGATGATTTTTCAAATTCATTTTTACATCAAATAAAACCAAAAAATCATAAAATTGCAAAGATATCAGTTACTGTGAAATTAACTTTGTTGATGAGCATTTTATAGTAAACAAATTAAATATGTTCGCTTTCACAATTAAATACTGAAGGTGGTTAACGGTCCGTGAGCACAAGGTTGTATTTAGTTAAATATGCACTGAAATCAAATTTATTGCTCATTCATCTTTGTGTAAACAGAGTAGCCTTTTCACTCTGTTGATCATGTTTGCAATTTGTTGGTATAAAAGTAGGGTACATGTAGAGCATCCATAACGGCACACAAAATGAGGTTTTGTGTAAATGTACTTTGTGGGGTACTGTTTTCCAGTATTGCAATTTTGACAAGTTCTTACCCTTTAGGTAAGTTACACAAATGTTAATTGCATGTTATATAAAATAAATATTTTCAGATGAATTAAATAGAAAAGCATAATTATGTATTTTTACCAATACAACAGTTACATTAATATATATACTGTTTATTTTATTTTATTTCATATTTTCATCTCATCTTATCATGTGTGTTTCTGTGATGTTATATAACTTTTGGTAAACTTCTTTGTACCATTGTAACTTTACGGTGTTTGAGAAATAAAGAATCTTGAATCTTAGAAACAAGGCTTACACTACAAAAAAATCACCAGTGACGCGCATAATGAAAATTATTAAAAAGGCCAAAAAAAGAATGAAGTTGAAGATCATTGAGGATGTGCTGTGTATCTATATACTTTTATCTGACAACTGAAAAATACATATACGATATAAAAAAAAATGTTTATCCGCACAAAAACAGGTTATTCCGTTCACGATTGACTAGGATTGTGTAATGTGTAAGAAGGGAAACGAAAAACATTATGTTTTCTATTTAAGATTAAAAAACTAAAAACTAAAATTGATTTGATTTAAAAAACTATTTGTTCAATAAGTTTTTTTCTCGGAAACCCCTTCCCAACACCGATACATTAGAAGGAGTATATGCAATTCGTTGTGACATATATTTTACTCTGTAACTCCATAGAACGAACAGCAGAAATCATTTAAGTAAACTGAAATACAGCCATCTCCCATGCGCTAGTTAAAAATTATGGTATATACAAACCTTTGGAATATCAAATCCTTTGTTAAAGAGCTATATGCTTTGATGTGTGCATGTTTCACTTTGTATACTCATTCAATGCCTCGTGTAGAGTGAGAACCAATATTTTATGTCCCAGGTCTAAGGTAAACTGTTTCTGCTTCTTTTCAATTATATTTATTTCCAGGTGGCAATCTATTTTTCAGGTTTTTATCCACCTATTTGATTAATTTTAATTTTTTTCTCGCCTTGAATATACACGAGTTAACACGTATAGTAGCGGAGAGTGATGATTAACCAGGAAGACTCACATGAAAAGTTATAACCCTGATAAATTTGCACAGCTTTTTCAACTTATTTTTTATTTTTAACTGAAATAATTTTTCAAATTTTAGTATGTTACATCTGTGCAAGAAAAAAAGTATCTTAATATTGTGCTCGAAAATTTGCCAAAGAACTACACTGAAAAGTGTAATGAAATTCATCACCAATCTCGTTACAATGACATAAGTTACAATATCTAAGGTTTCGCTCAATTTTATTCCATCTACCAGTTTCGATGGATAACTTATGGTTACCAGTTCGAAATCTACAATATGTTATTCTATCTTTATTACTTAAAATATTCAGATATTCCTCAAATTCAAAATTTTGTATATACAATGTGTAGGCCAAACCTTTTGATGAACTGTCAATATCAACTCTCCATTTCTGTTGAAACTGATCAAATAACTTTTGTTTTAAACTAATACCCAAGCACTTATAATTAAAATTTCCTTGTGACAACCATATATTGCTATATCCACAATTATCTTATGTATCTTTAACGTATTTCAACCAATCTGACCTAAATTGGTTGTCAGAATTCTTCAAGAACATGTATTTGTATAATATTTTAGCAATCCTGTTATCATCCCCATTCATTATTTATGACCAAAAATTAACCATACGCAGCTGTATATGGGTCATTTTCGAATATTCAGTACACCCATGCTAAATTTGTTATTACTAATGGAAATTTCAGTTGTAATTGTTTAAATGAAAGCTTGTCGGATTTGTGATTCAGAACATTAATAATAAACACACCTTACATCTTTTTTGATAAGATTAAACTGCATTTAAGTCCGATTTTGGGGGTATTTGTGTGCGTACAGTGTCAGAAAAACACATTTCAAATGATTTTTTTCCGATTTCCTGATCGCCTTGATATCTGCAAAAGGGACTTTTATTAACGTTAATTATTACTCTAACGAAAAATCTTAGCTTCTTTATCATTGTATGTAACATATTATCTACAAACTAAATTCAATCAGGGTACAGGAGGTTCATGTCTATCCTATTACCGCTACTTAAATCAGCCGTTAAATTATTCTCCCTATGAATATTTAATCAGTCGGTGTTGATTTCAAAAGTGCAGAGTAAACTTTACATTTGAAACGCCTCGTTTCTTGAACGACAGTGTAGAGAAAAGAAATTTGTGTCCGTATTTTCTTTTTCGAAAGAAAGACATAACTTTCTTGTTTTAAAAGATAAACACAAATTGTTTTTTTGTTGAATAATCGATAATTTCTGTATTTTATATCAGTATCATTAAAAATTATGCTATTTTTATTCAGAAATAACTCATATTTATCAAATGTTCATGAATAGAGGAACAAACGTCGACGTCATTTTTTGCTGCATGTTTAACAAAATTTAAAAAATTACTCGATTTACAGTTTTATAAAATTTGGGTCACATAATCTCCTTGCAGAATGAAACAAATTGCCGTTTTAAAAAATAGGGGTCCATGCACTCGTTTTCAAATTAAATCAGTTTGAATGATATAAATCAGTCGAAAAATGTATCTTTTCCCGATATGTCATAGTTTGACGTCGCGAAAATAACATTTTACGTTAGCAACGTCATTCCCTCCCCTGTAACTGTATCGTATGCCCTTTTAAAATTACATACACCAACAGTATGCTTGTAAAAAGTGCAATAACGTGTTGGAAACCAAATTCACAATAGAAAACCATAAACACTTCACCAAAGGGAGTAGTCATTTCACAACAGCAATCAAAAACGAAGAAATTTGTCTATCCTGTTATGTCTAGTATCCTGTTACTATGGTTGCTATGGTTACAGTAACAGGATAGACAATTGTAGACAAAAACGTATTTTTTTTTATCTTAACATAAAGGTGCAAAACGAATGAAATATTTCGTTGTTTGAACTCATCTTAAGGTTATAACGTCTTAATCTTCCCATTTAAGCATTTGCAGGTGCAATACTGATATCAGTAACGGGATAGACAAAAAGGTGGCAGGATAGACTTTTATATAGTGATATATCAGAAACGTACGTTCCTGTTACCAATGAAATAAAGAGAAAAGTAAACTAACTTATGAGGGATTTACTTGATGTTGGGTTTATTTGAAAGGGTGAAAAAATGCCGAACAATATAAATTGCTATTTTAGACTAACATTACTGGTGGTAATTTTTACAACCTTTGAAAACCAATTTTTAAAGGCATTTTTCAGTACAACCTGGAAAATTGGCAATTAATCTATTATTTTACAGAATGAATATATATAGAAGTTTATTCTCTTGAAAACCATCTAATTGGCTACGTAAAACAAGCTTAACATTTTATCTAAACCTTTTCTTAATAAACCAAAATTCTTTTGAAAATGGTAACAGGATAGACAAAATATTGTACCACCGATCAAATAATGTTTCAAGATATTCTCGTACGACACATTAAGATTGCATCTTTTAATATGTTGTTCTTAAAGTACTGTTGTTTTGATTTGCTTATGTAGAGGGTTGTTTGAATAAGTAACTTTAAATTTCAAAATATTTTTTTCAATTTCAAAATTCGACACTTTTTGAAAATTACCCATATATAAAGACATGGGATAAATACCAAGTTCACCATAAATGATAAAATTAAGTGTCGACTTCTTAAGGTTAAATAATAGTTTACAAAATTTAAGTGCACTTTTTCTATAATATCAGTATTACTGAAACCCCAAATCTCACACCCATACAGGAGGATTGGCTTCACAATTGTATCAAATAGATCATATTGCGATTTCACTGACAAGTTGTGCAACCTCCCCCTTTTCAATATTGCTTTATTTGCTTTTCTAATAAAATTTTCTTAGCACTCTTGAAAAATTCAACCCAAGGTATGTCAATTCGTTGACTATCTCCAATGCATTTCCATCATATATAAAGTTAATATTTTTGGCTAATTTACCACCAGAAAAAGTTCTAATCTTAGTTTTACTTGTATTAACCTTTAATTTCTAGGTACTGCAATATTCAAATAATATATCTAATTGCAACTGTAGATTGGATGCATTATCTGAAAATAACACTGTATCATCTGCGTACAATAACACAAACAGTTTTAAGTAGATATCAAACTCATTTTCTATTTCATCAGTAATAAAATTTAAACCACATACATTTTTTTCTTCAATAAACTGTTGAAGATCGTTCAAATACAATGAAAATAAAAAAGGAGACATATTTTCACCCTGTCTTAAGCCTCGGTCACACCTTACCGGATAGCTCGAACGGACGCCTAACGGATAACTTTTTTTCAATCCGTTCATGTCCATTAGACGTCCGTTCTTATCCGTTAGACGTCCGTCCATATCCGTTGCATGTCCGTTAAGCGTACGTTTTATCCGTCGACGTCCGTTCTGTCCGGTGGAAAATTTTGAGCATGTTCAAAACTTTGAACGGACTGGACGTCCGTTAGGCGTCCGTTTTGAACGGTACTCGTCCGTTTCGTTTCCGTTTTGTATCCGTTACGTGTCCGTTATACATCCGTTGGAGGTCTGGAAGATAAATTCACCAACGGACTTCTACCGGACGTTTAACGGATAACACGGATGTTGAACGGATGAGAAACGGACTTCTACCGGACGTATAACGGATAAAACGGATGATGAACGGATCTGAAACGGATAAATGCCAATTGAAAATTTTGCGTCAGAAATGCCAATTGTTGGTATGTCAGATTTCTTAAGGTTCATGAATTCTTATTATTCATAATCGATCTTAGAGTATAGGCACGTCTTCACAATCAAGCAGTTCATATTCAGGGCAGACACTGCCCTTTGGCGGAATTTTGAAGAACAAACCAAAACCACTTACACAGAAACATTTTGAATATTTATGCAATTTACATGTTTTATTATTGTCGCCTTTGATTTTTCCGTATATCTTGTTCATCCGTTTTATCCGGTACGCTTCCGTTAGGTGTCCGTTTTATGCGGTACTCGTCCGTTGGGTGTACGTTCGACATCCGTTCTGTCCGGTACGTGTCCGTTTCCCGAACTTTTCATATCCGGTGTGTGTCCGTTATGCATCCGTTACACGTCCGTTTTATTCGGTCTGTACATCAACGGACTCCCAAAGGATAAAAATTTTGTCAACGGACAACTTTTATTTGTATCCGTTAGGCGTCCGTTCATACTATCCGGTAAGGTGTGACCGAGGCTTTACACCGATATTGCATGTAAGATATTCTGACATTTCACCATTATACACAATACGAGATTTAATACCAGTGTACATATTGAAAATTACATTATACATTTTACCGTTAATATCATTTACAAGTAATCTATGCCAGAGACCCTTTCTCCAAACAGTATCAAAGGCTTTATCAAAATCTACGAATGCACAGAATAGTTTCTTTTTCTTATTTTTCATGATACTAATAAGCATGTAGATAACAAATAAATTATCTGTAGTAGAATAACCTTCTCTGAAACCAGCTTGATTCTGTCATAATAAACAAAAATCATCAGAAAATGTATTCAAACGTGAATTCAAAATAGAAGTAAATAATTTCCCAAAGCAGCTTATAACTGTTATATGTCTAAAATGCTAGGATCATGTGTGTTAAATAAAGGTATTATATTTCCGGAAAGACAAATATCAGGAATATTTCCGCTGTCAAATATAATATTAAAAAGTTTCACAAACACCTGTGACATAACACTAAAAGAGTGTTTTAAATATTCATTTACAATCATATCATCACCCGACAATTTATTCTATGATGAGTTAATTAACCCTTCTTTATAAGGTAATCAAATGTGAAAGTTTATCTAAGTATGTATAACTATACTGAATTACTGATCATATACCTTTTGACTAGATAGACAGTTCAAACCATAAAAAATACAACTTATGGGTTTTCAATGATACGTTTGAATGCATTCGTAGTAACCACATAAATCAAATTTTTAATCCATAAATAATAAATGTCAATTTCCAAAACCGTTATATCCGCATAAGTGGTCACCTTAGTAATTACATTTTTTATATGCTTAAGAAGACGTTTCAAATGATATATTGCACTTTTATAAACGATCAAATCCGCCCAAAAAGTAATTTATTCAAAGACGCACAGATGTGTAAAGTATTTGGATGGTTAATGCTATAGCACATGATTAATTTGCTATAAACAAGGTATAAAACGTCTTTTTTTCAAATGAAATTATCTTATTTTCAACATGAAAGTGAAAATCTGATATTGCTGTGCTTGTTAAAAATTGGGGTTTACATTTCACAATCCTAGTCAACTATGAATAGAATTAATTCAATTTTGAAAGGATTGTTATTTGTTTTATCGTATTAGTATTTCAGTCGAATGATAATCCATATTTATCGTCTTCCTTTTGCTTACATATTCCTGTCTAGTCTTATCATGGTTTTGAGACGTGAGTAGACACTATAATCGACGTCACACAATGTCCGAGTAGAAGATTGCAGCGGCGCCACAATGTGTGTGTGTGTGGGGGGGGGGGGGGGGTTTATCAAGCTAACTCTTGTCAAGCTCGTTTAACTGTCTAAAAGAGAAAGGGAAAGACCAGTTATATAACCAATAAACAGATTATCGGGTTTGTACGTGTGACTTGTTGTGTTTCTGAGGCACATATGATGTGGCTCTGTACTTTTAAAAGATCCCGCCATTATGTTACTATTCTATTATAATGCCATTATATTATATTGTTCTGCTATAATTTTGAACGACAAAAATATTTTATATCTCTTTCTGTGGGACGTCAAACACGCGACTCTACACAAGAGTTGATGTGAAACTGTTTGCTCGCGTAGTGGTATTAACCTTTTGGATAATTTTTAAATTTCGGTCTTTTTCTGAAATTATTTTATCAAAACTTTTGATTTTTCAACCCTGTATACCACCATTACCCACGTGAAATTATAATTTTGAAAATACTTTGAACGACAAAATTACTTTATATTTCCTCCTGTGTGACGTTTACATTCTGACGTCAAACACACGACTCTACACTAAAGTTGATGCGACTGTCATACAAGTGAGAAGTTTAGCGCTATAAAACCAGGTTCAACCCACCATTTTCTACATTTGAAGTATGTTGTTGTCCATTCGTTTGATGTGTTTTATCATTTGATGAGGGACTTTCCGTTTTAAATTTTCCTCGTGTAAAAAACGTTAAAAACAATGTGAAATCTTTAAGTTTTAACACAATTTAATCAATTTTATTGCACCTTAAAAGTAAAAAATTAAGGCCCTCGGGGAAATATCCCTAAGGAGTGTAAATAATTTTGGATATATCCAAACTTATAGGGCCGTAGCTGTTTTATTAATACTTGACAAATATTGACATTTAATTTGGCATGGTAAAAGGACCATGATGAATAACGGCGTTGAATACTAGGGTTGTTCACCGGACGTTTCAATTTGTCGAGGTTATTCACCATACGGTTCAATTTATCGAGGTAAATAACCGGCCTTGCCAATTTCAACGAAAATATTCGATTAAATTCACACCGTTTGATCTTTTATTAGCCAAAATATTTAATCAATAATTTATATATGAAGTATATTCATTCCCGTGACACTGGACGGGTGGCTTAATAACGCACTCACACACAAAAACGGTTCACGTTGTGGCTCGCTGTTGATATTTTACCCTAATGTGAAAGTTTATTAAAGCATGTAATTATGAATAACGGATATTTATTTTGACTAAGTAAGCAGTTCTAACGATGAAAAATTCATCTGTCACAGTATGGTATTTTCATAAATACTTTTAAAAGCAGTCGTAATAACCACAAACACTAAATAATTGATTCAAACTTCTTATACGGTTGTAATCAGCCCCATTACTTATCACTGTACTTATTGCGATGCATCATTAAAAAACTACTTGAATTAGCATATAAAAGCAGTTTAATAAACGCCCAAAAACACCGGTCTAGTATCATGGTTGAACTTTTATTTAATTGTTCTGTTCAATTATTCTTGAATAAGAATAAATTGCATGGAGAAAAAGGCTTGCTTATATTTTTTTATTTTTTGGTTGAATTTTGAAATATTTTTCTATGTTTTTCTAAGGGGGGACAGTCTTATTCTTAGGAAGTTATGTCCCTTGCAATCCAATTTAAAAGGCTGTCGTGTGTTGCTGTATAAAATCAACATTAGTACTCCGCTGTTCAAATCCGATCGTACGAGGGCTTACGAGCCAGTCAATGTAGTAAAACACCACGAGTCAGTTAGCTGTTCAATAGTCCTAAATCTATCAAGCGATAACAAACCTAGGACATAAACCAGACCAAGAGGGAGATACATCAGCTATAAGAGGAAAACAACGAAACAACACAAAAAATGGAATGTAAAAAGCACCAAAATACATATTAACGGACTATTTGATAAATAAAGGCAACAGTAGTATACCGATGTTTAATAGCGAAAACATATCCGGTTCATAAACCAAAACCGAGGAAAACAAATCAACAAATTCTGTTGTGTGGTTTTAAAGCAGTTGCGATGACAAACTGTTGCAGTAGTATATTGAATCAAATAAGTTCAAAGAGGCGTAACTCCTAGAAAAAAAAGTAATCGTAATTTCCTGTCGAGTTGCACATCTACATAGTATGTCCTTATTATCTAAAAATGTTTCATGAAATTCTGTTGCGTGGTTTGAGTGGAGTTGCGATGACAAGAAACAGGACTGACACACTGACGGACTGACGGACAGACGGACGGGTCAAAAATATTATACCCTCCGCAACTTCGTTGCATGCGGTTTAATAATGTAATAGTTCATAACATTAAAACATGTAAACCACATAATTGAAAAGACAAACTTTCAATAATTTACAATAGTACACCAGTAAACCACAATAGAGCTATAATATGTGCGTCACACGAATTTATCATCGCCGCAAAAAGTGACGTAGTTTTTGTGACGTCTAATATATCACAGGTAAAAAAAAATCTTAATCAAAACTGTGTAAAAACAAAAACAAAAACAACCTGTGTCATATAGATGACTAACAATCATATAAATGAGCTGATTAATCATTTTAAATTTTACATACATGAAAATGGAAACTTTTTTTTTATTATATAACCGACATCAGTTTAAGGTAGTAATCTCGGCGGATAATCTGATTACGGCTGGTCTAAAATACGTAGTAAATGCTGATACATCATAGCAAGCCCAAGCATTGTTAACTGTTTCATTAGAACCTTTAAAGAGATATTTTCAGGGTCGATAAATTATCCTCTCTCCATCCCCCCAAAAAAGCCAAAAGAAAACCAATACAGATTCTTTTGAAATAAACTTATCACGAACGAACACAAAGCAAATTATACTTCTTACCGCTATTTGGAAATCTAAACCCGAGAAACTTCACCGCTGGAACTTTTGACTTGATACAATAATCACTGTTCCATTGTGGCGTCAGATATTTTTCTATTGTCGCGTCAAAAGTTTACGGGAACCTTTGTGATGTCCAGTATTGGCGGACAAATAGTGATCATGTGTATGCAACAAACAAAGAAATTCCCATTTAGTGATAGTCATCACCCAATGCATTTTGTAAAAATAAAGCTTCAACGTTATATGTGTGCTCCAGTCAATAACTTGATAATAACTTTCACAAAAAAGATTTAAAAGTAAAACAAATCGCAAGTCATACGCATTACACTATAATTAAAAATCATAGGCATCAAATTGTCTGGTTTTATAACAATGTGAACATACTGTTAACCGTGTTTTACTTAACCTTATTAACATCGTCGCTTTGGTCGTCTATGGTTGCAAGACACTACAAGGATAATAATTATACTATCTTGGTGTGTAATATGAATCACTAAATTGTGATGACATAATGCTTGTTTTTCAAAACTGGTTTCACTGACATCGCACTTTACTGAGTAAGTCTGAAAAATACTTCATCGGAGTCCTTACACTTTATAAGGTGAAATATGAACCTTGCTACTAGAGATTGATTTGTACATTATTTTCAATCTGAATTAGATTTTTTTTTCAATGATAATATGCACTGAACGTTAACACTGGGCGTTTTTTTTAAACAATTTCATGAATAAATAATGAAATATATGTTGCTCTTTATTGAGTCAATTGACTATCCATTTTTTCGTGTCCGTTTTTGTGGTTGATATGTGCTTTGTACTCGCATTAAACACCATTTCTAGTTAACAATCATTCATTCTTGTTACTTGTCATAGAGAAAAACTATTTGCATTATAACCACTGAACCTATAATTTTCTATCCATTTTAAATTTCAATTATGATATTTTCCAGATGAAAATGTTGACAGTCGTATCCAGTCTCTCCTCGATGCGTTAGTACAGAGACAAAATACACGTGAACAGGTAAGACAAATAATTTGGCAGGTTATAGTAAGATTTATAGAATAACTTATCGAAGAATTCAAATAGAGAAAAGTATTCAACGAGTGACCGAACAACACACTAATTCACGAACGCGCGTAGCGCATGAGGTAATCATCAGTGTTGTTCGGTCACGAGCTGAATATTTTTCGATATTTGAATTCTTTAATTAGTTATTCTTTTTATTACATTGGCAAATGGCTTTTTTTAAAGAAATTAATGTAAAACATGTAAGTAAAGATATCTTTTTTACACATTCAGAATTTGTTTTGATCCGCCGTTATCGACGTCTTGACAACGCCTATTGTTGTAATTATGAAATGTGAAATTATCGGTTATTTTTCAACTGGGAAATCAATGTATTTCATTGCAACCAATGTAATAATATGATTAAATCAATCTATATTTTCCCTGGTTGATCCTGTTTTTTTGTCTTTTTTATCCTGTTTGGTTTTTTTTTGTTTTTTTTTTTTTTTTGTGGCGATGAAATCAAATACAGTCACCTTTACAGGATGCACAAAGTCATGTTTTTTTTTTCAAGGTAAGTAAGCATGACAAGAACATAACGCTAACGATGTTTCAGGTTAATCATAGTAAAAATAATTTGTACATATGCAGAAGTATTTATATATTAACACCACAAAACTTCCTTTGAGTAAAAACGTGTGCACCTAATTCGGATAATTGAAATATTAACACATTTTCTGAAAAAGCTTGTAATTGGAAAAACTTATAACTTTTCTACAATATACTTTTTAAGTTTCTTTAAAAAGTTGTAAAAGGACAAGTGATTGGTTTCAATGAAAAGATGATTTTATATAATTGTTGGGTATGTTGGTATTCAAAATAGACATTGGATAGAAATGATATTAAGGTTACAAATCAAGGACAAAACGAATGACTGAAACCAATGATTTTTTTTCTTCTAAAAATAAACTGTTCACTAATATGGCATCATTCTAGACCAATATCAGCCGATGGTGATGTTCTTACACAGAAATAAAATTAACAATTTATAAATAGAAATCCGAGGCACTTTCTTGAATTATATGGTGAAAAAGATCTTTTAAATTGTATGAAAACCTAATGCATGATTTCCAATAAAAGGTTGCAAAAGAAGTACCAGCAAAGGTTGCAGGTAGAACCGAAGGAAAGAGGGAAAAGGATATTTTTCAAAAAGAGGTAATCTTCAATAATTTAATTCTGTATGTCTTCGTTATAGACATGCAATTAACCTGTTAATCAAATATCTAAAGTATGGATATTCGTATCGGATATTAAATACTATTGAGTACAAACATCTTTTAAGACACAATGGTTACCGGTATGGGTTTCCTTGTTGTTGAAGACACATAGTTGCGAACATCTATGTGTTCTAGTCTCGAGTGGATAGTTGTCGCAATGCATTCATACTTCATCTTTAAAAAAAAAAGATGAAAGATATAATAAGATGTGTAATGAGTGCCAATGAGACAACTTTCCATTCAAGACATAATTTGTAAAAGTAAACCATTATAGGTCAAAGTACGGTATTCAACAATAAATCCATAAAAGCGTTTCAGACGCAGACAATCAATAGCATATTAGACTCGTTTTTGTGTTGATGAATGTGAGAGCCAAAAATTGGTTCTTCTGAAGTTAAAAGATGTAAATACAAATATCTTGAGTTGTACAATTATAATAGTGAAATGCTTAAAAAAAGGTTAAAAAATGTCTCATATCGTACCCTTAATTTTTTACAAAAAATGAGCTATAATCTTTGAATTGTAGTAAAGTTTACACGATGTTTCGAAAATGACTCTTCACAGTAAAATATATCAGGAAAGTTGGTGCTTCGTCGGTATTGTTGTCAATAATTATGTCTGTTAACAATATCTCATAACAGTGAGATGTTAACTCTCGATTTGACATCTGTAACAAATTCGGAATATTACCGACTAATTCGAAGTTTTAATACATATGTTTCCTATCTTCAAAGACAGTTGATCCAGATTCAGAGAACATGCCACTTCTTAGCAGTTTCCAAGTCATAAAGCATAATATAAAATATAAGGTAACAATTATGGACACAAACTTATTTCCTTTTTATTAATTTTTCCTGTATTTTTCTTATATTGCTTTGGTTGTTGTTACATATTGTTTCATTTTAATAGCAGACATCGGACAATATATCCTGTTTTTTTTTATCAAATTATAAATAAGATATTACATGAAATGAACGAAAATGAAATATAAAAGGAAGTCCTAGAAATAGCCAACCTCTAGTAAAAAATTGTCAATCGTCATATTTCACGTTAACTAACACTCACATTCTGTCTATGATGCATTAGTGGGGGTGGACGAAAGGGGGATGAATACCCCAAAATTCGATGCAATAGTTAATTATTCTTACCATCACAACTTTATAACCATGTGAAATAATTATCAGATCTTTGGTTAGAAGTTGTTTTGGTAGACTGCGATGCTTATCAGTATGACTTTTTTTATTTAGTTTATTTATATAATTTGCAGGCAAATAATTTGCATCCTGAAAATAGCAAGACTTTTTTGGCCAGACAAGCTGAAATTCTTCGAATGACCCATGACCAAAAGGTAGAACGTGGATTAGAGACAGAAGAGGTACGTTGAATTACTGAAGTTTTGTCTCGAGTTTTATTAAAAAAAAAAGATAAACAAGTACTAAACTTGAGTGTTTGTAGTAGTGACTGCTTGTCATGTTGTGTCTTCATCTAATATTTTGAGGTAATATTAATTACTATCGTTCTTTGGGACTAAATATTATCAGCATTTGTCGTCTGGGTTGTGAGCAGTCGAATTCGACACAAAACCATCACTTTTATATAAAATAAAACATCGTCAGCAAATCTTTCACAGTCTGAGACATAAGTTACCTATTGTCTATATTAACTTCCAATAATTATGTAAATATTATCATTTACCATTATAGTAAAAAGTGTCCACCTTTAGTGAAATAACTTCTAGGAAAAATGTTTCAGTGAACTGATAGTTAATCTTTGGTATCAATTTATGTTTTAGAGAACCTATCTTGAAGTGAACGGAGGACATCAGTCTTGATCCCTTTTGCAAACTAATAAAATGTTTAAAAACAATTTGACCAAAAAATTACCAGACAATTGTTAGTATAAATCACAAATTTTCTATATTAAGTTTTACATGTATAACGTACAATATCTATAGTTTCTTAATTTCTTATTGTTAAGTTAGGAGATGAACGTGATATATCAAAGAAAAGCCTGACCACTTTGAATCAGTTGTGGCCAAAGAAAATTGTTCCATATAAAATAGAAGATACACTTGGTTTGTACTGATTACTATACTATATAAAAAAAGAATTAGAAATAGGGAAAAGAAACACAGATAAATGAACATCAACCATAGTTGTGTAAAAGAGACGACAACCAGACAAAAGAGCAGAAAACAGCGCAAACTCGCCAAAGGGTCTTCAACGGCGAGAAAATCTCGCACCCGGAAGCGAGATTTGGCTGACTCATTTACAAAATGTGTACTTTTTCATAGAAAATGGACGTCCACTCAAATCAAAAACATATAAATAAGCAGAAATTCAAAAAAATAAGTAAACAAGACTAACAATAGCCAAGGACTTAGGACAGGCGCGTAAACGCGGCGGGATTATTGTACGTTTTTGTATGCGTTGATGAACCATTTGAAGCATTTTTAGCTATTCTTGATCATGTTTAAAGAAAGTCTTTATCAATGCATTTATAAACTTATATCAATACAAAACCAATGACATGATAGACTATGATGTAATTAATAAAACTTTCAACAAATGTGTTATGGGCGCTGTATAAAATATCTGTTAAAATAACAATAATCATGCAAATCGACAAACAAATAGACAAAACAAACGATGAAAACATAAAAACGAGACAGATAATTGTCAACTCGGTTAAAATGGCCGTGTTTACATCCGAAATTTTTTCCTAGGGCAGACAAATCATTTCATCTGCCATTTGAAAATACATCTGAGCCAAGTTGACAAAGTGAACATTAACATATGAAACGGAACAAAACATGACTGCTGAGTATTATGTAAAACTTTCAACACTCAATTAGTTTGTGTTGGATAAATGTGTATTTCTTGTGTGAATAGCTTAATCTGACCAAATCATGAATGACACTTTTTTTAGTTATGCCTGAAGGTAAAGATCTCCTTGATAAAGGCATAGAAATGTTCAACAGACTTACCTGTGTGCAGTGGTTACCGCATACCAAATCTCTTGAAGATTTTGTTGGCCACAAGACTCACGTTGCAGTAATGAGCGACAATGAGTAAGTGTATATGTTTGAAATAAAGACAACAGTAGTATACCGCTGTTCGAAAGTCATAAATCGATTGAGAGAAAACAAATTCGGGTTAAACACACCTTGTTTTGGCTGAATTTGAAAGTGTATTGATGATTCATATGATGCCATTAACTTTGGTATAATGAAAGAGTCTTTATGCTACGCATAATGATTTAAGCACTTAACTTTTGTATTAATCCATATACGCAGTTTGTGGTTTTATTGTTTTTTGGACCGTTGTATGCTGATACAGCTTGCATTGGTTTACAATTTTTTAAGTAAGGATATTCTCCTTTTTTATAGTTAATAACCATTAATAATCTGTGTTGGTTTTTTCCGTTTAGTTTGAAATGTGTCATGTAGATCCGAACGTGTATACTTCTGCGACACTTATAATATACTAATAAGGAAATCTGGAACCGTCGTGGATATTTTATGTTCCCTTGACCTTTTACTCAGAGATGACGAATTGGATATTTGTTCCCTCTACTGGACACCTTAATCACAGAAAAGATTCCTAACAGATTTTTATTATTAGTCTTCTAAATGATCATGAAAATTCTTCTGAAATTATCAACATCTTTAGTACCATCATCAGTCATATATATATAGGAGTAAAACATAATCTAAGTCGCTCGTCTTCTGCATTCGTCATTTAACTTTACATTTTGTTATGAAGGTACTGTTATTTCACAGATAATACACAATCTGTTAAATATGTGCATTGCATCTGTCATAATGAACGTTAATTACGGATACTCTAGATGCAGTTTAGATAACTTAGTATCATGCGTTATTTCTATAAATTGACATTTAGGATCGATTAAGAAAACATATTTTAAAACAAATGAACGATAACCAGTGCGGACCTATCTTTCCTCTATTACAACAGAGCCAGTATATTAAGTTGCATTTTCCAGCTCATACGCTATTTCAGGTCATGAGTATATTATCGTCATTTCCTTAAAACATGAATGCCATTTATAAAGAAGTTATTAAAAGCAAAGGAAAAAAGCATTTTTGAGACGACATCATATTTAGGCAATATTTTTGTCACACAATGCCGTCTTCTTTACCGCGATTGTTACCGTTCACACCATTAACTTATCGACAATTTTTTTCCTGAAACCAATTAGTTTGTCTTATGGATCCAGGAACGGTTTGCATTCTTGATCAGAGCATTTAAGGTTACCATCAGATATTGGAGGTGGTTTTTTTTCCAAAACTAGTTTTGTCTGTTAGCCAATTGTTTTGGGGTGGGTTTTTTGGCAATGAAAGTGCCTGGTTTTTTTTCAATATTTTTTTGTTTTTTTGTTTATCCCTTTTCATATACCATCTGGTTTGAATTAAACTCATGACAAATCTATTATATCCATCAAACATTCTACGATCTCCGATTCTCCATGTTCATTGCAGCTTTTTAGTTTCGAAACATCTTACAGTAAAACAAAATTGCATGCATTTTTTTTTCATTGGACACAATTGTCATATCGCTTGATGTCAATCAAACTATATATGATCAAATAGAATTGATGAAATTTTCTAGTATTTTAGTATTCATTTGGTTGTTTAAAGTCAACGCAGACATGCAAAATAGAATAGGAAAAAACTGTTATTCGTTTGAATTTCAATTTTTAATCACAGAAACGATTCCTAACAGACAATGTTTTTATTAGTCTTCTAAATGCTCATGAAAATTCTTCTGAAATTATCAACATCTTTAGTATCATCATCATTCATATATATAGAAATAAATAAAAAAATAATCTAAGTCCCTCGTCTTGTGCATTCTTTATTTAACTTTACATTTTGTTATGAACGTAATGTTCTTTCACTAGATAATGCACAATTTGGTAAATATGTGCATTGCATCTATCACAATGAACGTTAATTACGGATACTCTAGGTGCAGTTTAGATAACTTAATATCATAATTTCTATCTATAAATCGACATTTAAGATCGTTTAAGAAAACAAATTGTACAACAAATGGACGATAACCGTTTTGAACTTATCTTTTCTCTGTGACAACATAGTCTGTATATTAAGTCGTATTTCCAAGCTGAAACGCTATTTCAGGTGATTTCCTTGATACATGAAAGATTTTTATAAAGAAGCCATTGAAACCGAAGGTTCCTAATTATAAAGTTAAAAAAATTTAGTTGAGACGACATCATATTTGCGTCACACAATGTCATCTCGCTTGTTACACCATCACTAATCGACGATTTATTTTCCTGACCCCGACTAGTTTGTCTACTGGATCCCAGAACGAATTATATTCCGGATCAGAGCACTTGAGGTTAACATCGAATTTGGTGGGTTTTTGTTTTGCCGAAAATGTGGTTTAATAGACTTTTGTTTTGTATTTTAGCTATTCGTTTTTTTCAGTTTGACAATGAGAGTGTCTACTTTTTCTTCAGTGTGTGTTGTTATCCCTTGTTGTATTCCATCTTGTTTAAGTCAAACACATGTCAAATTTGGTATATCCATCAAATAATGTGCCATCCCAAGTTTCACTGTGCATTGCAGCTTTGTATTTTCGAAACAGCTTACAGTTAACAAAATAGCTTGCAATTTTTATCAACAGACAGATCTGTGTTATCGTTATAAAGTTGATCAAACTTTATTTGATCCAATAGAAGTGATGAATCTTTCTAGAATTTTAGTATTCATTTAAATGCTTATCTAGGTCATCTCAGATATGCAATTTAAATTTCTGTTATTCATTTAGAGCTCCATCTATAACAATAACAACCAAACTATATACTGTGACGTGATACTTTTTAACGTAAACATAGAAACCAAATTAAATGCAAAGCTTATAATATAACTAAATATATTCGCCAGTCGAATTTATTATATAAAAGATTCAATCAAAATATCAAACTGCACGGAAAATTGGTTAAACTTGCTGTACAGGTTTGCTGAATATGAACATATATCCTAAAAAATAAGAAAATATAGATATTAGATAACATAATTAATTTTATTTCATAGGTGGTGCTGGGCATCCGATTTAGGTAAAACTGGTAAAGACAAACAGGACCTTAGTATGTCTGGGGAATGTTTAGAGGTAAATAATGACGCGAACAAAGCTGCAAAAGTTAACTATCATAGGACAGTCTTCAGGTGATACATGGAGTTTGGTTTACTGAACAATTGATAGTACATATTATGATAAAATAGTGAAATCAAATGATACAACTACATTTTTGTACTAACCTTATAAACTGTGATATGATTAAATCATACTTTTAAAATCTGCATCGACTGGTATAAAGAAAATTTATGTTTCTTATATCGTTAATAATTTGCATTACATAAAAAACTAATTATATATACATTACATATCACGTATTGCTCAACTACCTTGCAAAGTGTTTAGATTCAACATTACACTAGTAAAAATATACATCTTCGGGCACTGCAATAATCCAATTGTAAAATCCCCATTTCCTCAGAATGAAGTTAACAAAATTAACAAAAACAAACAAACATTGTATGTTTATACATTAAACACAGTGTCTTTTTTATTTCGAATAGTTCTCAACAATGCTCCATGAGATGTTTCATATAATGGGTGCAGAACATGAGCAGAGTAGATCAGATAGAGATGATCATGTCAAAGTCCAGGCTGGAGCTGACAAAACTAACTTTGGAAAGTGGCCTACGCGAAATTCAAATCCATATGATTATGAATCAATCATGCATTATCCAGAGTGGGTAAGTTTTAAACACAAGGTTCGATAACATTGATAATGAGTCTTATTCATCAACTATGCTGCTGGTGGACGTTTAGTCCCCGAGGGTATAACAAGCCCATTAGTCAGCACTTCGGTGTTGACATGAATATCAATTATGTGATCATTTTTATAAATTTCCTGATACAAAACTTTGAATTTTTCGATAAACTAAGGATTTTCTTGTCCCAGGAATAGATTACCTTAGCCGTATTTGGCACAATTTTTTGGAATTTTGGATCCTCTATGCTCTGCAACTATGTATTGTTTGGCTTTATAACTATTTTGATATGAGCGTCACTAATGAGTCTTATGTAGACGAAACGCGCGTCTGGCGTACTAAATTAAAATCCTGGTACTTTTGATAACAATTTGACCTTAACAAATTAATGTAGTAGCCAGTAATTTTTGAACTTTTACAGTCCATGTCTGTATAAAGCTTTGTTTGGGAAGTAGATAGTGTGTTTCCGTTTTTATCCATAACGTCGTGAGAAAGTTGTAGTTAAAGAGATTGGTCCTTCAGGTATCTTTCGTCCCTCTTTTATAGTAAAGTTATTTTCAAATTTCTTCACAAGAGGCAAAAGTATTATACTGCTGTTCAGCAGTCATATACTGATTAAGAGAAAAAATCCAGGTTAAAACAGGAGAAAAGTGCTTAGTTAATCCTTGCATTGGCATGTAACTAGAAGCCTTGTACATCTATAATTAACAAAGTTTTGAAACTAGATATAACCATTATATTTATGCTCAAAGTTAATATATTCCAAATACATATTCAGAACATTCAAGTTCAAAGGCGATACTTTTATTATGGTTTCTGTTATAAGGACTAATACTTATATGTAATTTGTAATTAACTTTGTTCGCCTTAATGTCGTTTAGTGTGTTTTCTGATTTAGTCGGTCTTTTTTTGACACATTAGTTTTGATCCAGCAGTTTTTTGTCTTTTTTCTATACCAAAAATTGATAGTATGGAATTACATAAAATTAAGATTAACTTATCTGTAGTTCATCTGGACACAAATAACACTCTATTACACTATTATTACGATTATGAACTTATATATTCTTAGGAACGGGGAAACCATGTGAACTTATATATTTTAAGAACATATAAGTGATTTCATTTGTATGTTTTAATGCTTTTAGGGTCCGTTGACTGTTTTAAATGAGGAACTTGCATTTCTGACACACAGTAACAACAAACTATCATTCTACGATATCGCTGATATTACAGATACGTATAAATGTGCAGGTATTTAAAATATCATAAAGTATTCATATAAGAACATAAAAAATGAAAACTTTAAAATACGTAAAACTAAACACGTTTATTATTCTTCGTGAAAGTAAAGCACTAAAAAAAAAAAGAAAAAAAAGAAGCTTTTTGTCATAAAACTTTGCTCAGTCCTTGGGGTACGACATTCGTGCTTGAAACAACAAATCTAGTATTTTGATTGGTTGAATTGTTAGTCTGGGTACGATTGTCATGCTCGAAATGTTTATGGCCACTAGACTGAATTTTCTAAAACTGATGACCAGTTATTTATTTGTAAATTCAGAAATAAATGCAAGGAGCTTATTAATCCGAATATTGCGACTGGGTGGGTATCCCAATATTAAGAGCTCTCATTCTGTTAACCGAAAAACATTTCTGATTTACAGGGACAGCTCTCTGTCCTGGTTTAGCTTTACATTTTGTATATTTTTATTTTATCACCTTGTTTCTATACTTTTTTTACTTTTATATATTTGATACTTCGAGCATCACTGAACAATCGGAAACCCGGTTGAAATAGAACAAAAGAATTGAAGCTCTTTGTTAGAGAAGGCGGTAAATGCTTACTGTAATGTTTACTATAGTGACAAAAAAATTAAAAGTTAATAGAAACAAACAAAATAACAATTTTCTTCTCAATTACGAAGTGTTTTATTTCAAAAACACCATTTGCATAAGTTTTCAATTTATCTAGTACATAGTTAAGCAAAACAATTAGATATCAAGTCGACGACATGTGCAGGTGTATCTTTCAAGTTGGATGTAGAAAATGCAAAAACCTCCGATTTTAAAAAAAAAATTACCACGGACGGAAAACATATCAATCTATTAGTTCAGTAATTTTCGTGTCTGCCCTTCCATTACAGATGGGTGCACTCCTAACCTGTACAGCAAGTTAACTTGATAACCAGTCATTTGGACTGGTCAAAGTTAACCTGTGACCGAATATAGGACTGCTCTGACCAGTCCTAGGACCAAAATCTAGTTAACTTGAAAAGCGGACTTGGTCCTAGGACTGTTTTTTTGTCTGCCAAAAAAGTTAACTTGGAAACAGGTCCGCTATTGATATAAGTTAACTTCGAACCAGTCCTGTCATAAAGTTAACATAAGTTAACTTCGGAACCAGTCCTGTCATAAAGTTAACATAAGTTAACTTGTAAACCGGTCCTGCCACAAAGTTAACTTCTGCTTGGACAAATCCGATCAAAACCAGACCTGTTCCCAAGTTAACTTTTGACTGGTCTGCTCAACACTAAGTTAACTTGTAACCAGGACCGCTCTTCGTTGATTTAACAAAAAATATTTTTAATATCTTTGTTTCGTAGTATAAACATCGAAAATAAAGTAATTTGAAAATTAATACTTCCGTTTTATGAACAGGATTAAATACAATTTTTTGAAAATAAGAACGCACAGAACGTAACACAAATTTATCTGTGATCTGACAATCTATCTATTATAAAAACGATCTCGGTTACAATGATAACAGGCACTGAATATACATATATATTCCGAGATCAAATTCAATCATATTATGTATATTTTTGAAAAGAAGTATATTTGATGTTAGGTGTATACGTCCTTGTTAGTTTTACATCCTTGAACTATGCAGCCACAATCAGCAATAGTTTAATTCATTTAAATAATGACTACAAATTTTTGTTCGCCTAAATTAAGGGTGCAAGCATGTCTTCTTTTTACTCAAAATACTGATAGGTTACAAAATTTCAGTAGTTTTGATGCCTCCAGTTGACTTGTATAACAAAATTATTTGACCGCATCCACCAAAACTGACCATATATGCACTTTAATTTGTAAATCTATATACCCGCATAGTAAATCAGCCATATTTTTTATGTCAGGATTCAATGTATAATACAATCATGACAATGGACAGCAAAATTGCAATATAATAACAAAAAATTTTGGTTCGCATAAATTTAAGATACCAGCATGTCCTCATTTTATTCAAAATATTGATACGTAACAAAATTTCAGTAGTTTTGATACCTCCAGCTGACTTGTACAACAAAATTATTTGACCGCATTACCAAAACTGACCATATATGCACTTTAATTTGTAAATCTATATACCCGCATAGTAAATCAGCCATATTTTTTATGTCAGGATTCAATGTATAATACAATCATGACAATGGACAGCAAAATTGCAATATAATAACAAAAAATTTTGGTTCGCATAAATTTAAGATACCAGCATGTCCTCATTTTATTCAAAATATTGATACGTAACAAAATTTCAGTAGTTTTGATACCTCCAGCTGACTTGTACAACAAAACTATTTGACCGCATTACCAAAACTGACCATATATGCACTTTAATTTGTAAATCTATATACCCACATAGTAAATCAGCCATATTTTTTATGTCAGGATTCAATGTATAATACAATCATGACAATGGACAGCAAAATTGCAATATAATAACAAAAAATTTTGGTTCGCATAAATTTAAGATACCAGCATGTCCTCATTTTATTCAAAATATTGATACGTAACAAAATTTCAGTAGTTTTGATACCTCCAGCTGACTTGTACAACAAAATTATTTGACCGCATTACCAAAACTGACCATATATGCACTTTAATTTGTAAATCTATATACCCGCATAGTAAATCAGCCATATTTTTTATGTCAGGATTCAATGTATAATACAATCATGACAATGGACAGCAATATTGCAATATAATAACAACAAATTTTTGTTCACATCAATTTAGGATACCAGCATGACCTCATTTTATTCAAAATATTGATACGTAACAAAATTTCAGTAGATTTGATACCTCCAGTTGACTTGTACAACAAAATTATTTGACCGCATCCACCAAAACTGACCATATGTGCACTTTAATTTGTAAATCTATATACTCGCATAGTTAATCAGCCATATTTTTTATGCCAGAATCAATGTATAATACAATCATGACAATGGAGAGCAAAATTGCAATATAATAACAAAAAATTTTGGTTTGCATAAATTTAAGATACCAGCATGTCCTCATTTTATTCAAAATATTGATACGTAACAAAATTTCAGTAGTTTTGATATGTTATAGGTGTTCTTTTATGTAAAAGTTTTTAAAGTGAATTTTATTGAGAAATATATTATTTTAGAAAATATGAAATTATGAAATAATTGTTTGACAAATTTTTAATTTGATTTCTCAGGTAAATTTTGTGAAACATGTCGCTTCTTAATAATTGCTCTGAGCAACACTTTGGTATCTTGTCAATTGTCATAAATTAATCTGAGCAATATTATGTTTTAATTAGGATTATAAATGTAATTAACTTATATCTCTCTAATTGACATTATTCATATTTCACCTTTGGACATTGTAAACAATATTATTAATACTCAAATTATCTCAATTATCAAAATTATCAATGTCTGTCATTTTATGAGTAGTTTTCAGCTATCGCCTTAAATATCGAAGTCGAACAGTTATTCCAGATTGAAGTTACGAAGCAGTCACAATGTAGTCATGATGTAGTCCCCAGTGTAGTCTCGTCGGTGTGATCCAGATAGGAGTGCTTCCAAAGCCAACCAGGCTCAGCTACTCAGGAGAAACGCTAACTCAAAAGACAGCTCAACGCAACTGTAATCGTTCAACCAGACAACATCAACTTAGAATATTTGGAACATTTTGGACTTTAACTTTAAACTGTGAATTGGATTAGTGAAATTAGTGACTTTATTAATTGGAACATTTGGACTTTATTTGTTTGTAAATTGTTTTGGCATCATTATTAGTATTTGGACCTGTTACTATATAAAACTGTTACAACTTGCTGCTTGCTTTATAGTTTTGCCTGCCATTGCTTAAGTCTTGCGAAAGACTGACCCTCTGTACCTTGGGCTGTGCATGTTCGATAGTCCCCCTTAAACTCGACGTGCATTGGCTCTTGGTGACAGATTCCTCCAGCTGACTTGTACAACAAAATTATTTAACCGCATTACCAAAACTGACCATATATGCACTTTAATTTGTAAATCTATATACCCGCATAGTAAATCAGCCATATTTTTTATGTCAGGATTCAATGTATAATACAATCATGACAATGGACAGCAAAATTGCAATATAATAACAAAAAATTTTGATTCGCATAACTTTAAGATACCAGCATGTCCTCATTTTATTCAAAATATTGATACGTAACAAAATTTCAGTAGTTTTGATACCTCCAGTTGACTTGTACAACAAAATTATTTGACCGCATTACCAAAACTGACCATATGTGTATTTAATTTGTAAATCTATATACACCATGACGTACGCCCATAGTATTAATCAGCCATATTTTTTATGTCAGGAATCAATGTATAATATAATCATGACAATGGACAGCAATATTGCAATTTAATAACAACAAATTTTTGTTCGCATAAATTTAGGATACCAGCGTGTCCTCCTTTTATTCCAAATATTGATACGTAACAAAATTTCAGTAGTTTTAATACCTCATGCTGACTTGGAAAACAAAACTAGTTGACCAAAACTGATCATATGTGCACTTTTATTTACAAATCTATATACCCGCATACCATTGTACCGAGCGCCTTCATGTCTTCTCCTGGCGCTCCTGTTCACATTTTAGTAGGACCGTAAATGTACACGTAATCAATAATATTGGAAAACTATTAATGCAAAAAATATTCTGATTAAATTGAGAATGTCAGAATTTCATCTATTTATTCATTATAACAGTCAGATCATATATAGGAGTTCATGATGGTGTACGTGTAAAACAAAACTATTATGCCACATCATCAAAGTACCAACACCGACATGTCTGAATTCATTTTTACTATTTACAATGATTTAATAAAAAAAAGTATACGAGGTTCTCTTCTTGGAATCTATTATGTCGGTTGATTGATTTTGTTTATAGTTAAACGTCAAGTGGCAACTATTTCATTAGAGTGCGCATTGAGTATAATTTTATGATGTCCCATATAAATATCGGCAATGACAAATCTCTCGATAAATCTGACAAATTTGACGAGATTGTTGATAGTTTTACCACACCGTATGCTTACGGACACTGTACAATTTCTGTTAGAATATTTTGCGGGAAATAGAATAGTAAATCCAATGCAAACAAGTTGAATATCAATGAAATATCCATGCAAGTATAAATTTATGCATAAAGTAAAATTTAGGAAGGGACAGGTAAACAACGGGGAACGAAGTAACGTAGACAATGTTGCCGATATCCCGTGATATAAGAATATTGTTCCAATGCGTTGGATAACCTTTCTATCCGCCTTCTAATAAAATAAACTCTGTGTGATCATGGTGATCGTATAGCCATTTTTTATTTATATAAGAATACAAGTATATCAAATAAAAGAGAGCATTTGTATAATATCTAGTAGAGTCTAGCGAGTAAATAATAAATAATATCTGTGGAAAAACAATGCGAAATGTTGTTTACATATTTTAATCATGCGGAAAGCTCAAGGCTGATATGAAAACTCTTATAACGATAATCTGTCATAAGCAGACCTGTCCTCAGGTCTGGTCAATAGCAGACTTGTCCACAGGTCTGGTCAGAAGCAGACCTGTCCTCAGGTCTGGTCAGGAGCAGACCTGTCCACAGGTCTGGTCTGAGGCAGACCTGTCCTCAGGACTGGTCAAAAGCAGACTTGTCCACAGGTCTGGTCTGGGGCAGACCTGTCTTCAGGACTGGTCAAAAGCAGACTTGTCCACAGGTCTGGTCTGGAGCAGACTTGTCGATAGGTCTGCAGCAGTCCTAAAATAGCAGACCGTAGGTCTGGTCCACCAACGACGAAGTTAACTTGCTTGACTGCTTAAAAATTCTCAAGTTAACTTAGAAAGCAGTCAACAAGTTAACTCTAGGTTAACCTTTGTCAAGGTTAGGACCGCCCCCATCTGTATGTGACTCAAGAAAAAATTCATAAAAATGGGTAACAATTGTATCGAAAAGAGAGAATCGAGTGCACCTTTTTATGTTAGGGCGTGTTTGAGTTGAATATTTTGTCTCGATATCGTACAAAGCAAGAATATATCATACATCGTGTCGCTTCAGATTCTATCATTTTTTATATATCAAAGCTACAAGTTGACTTTATAACATAAAAAAAATCACAGTACTAAAAGATGAAATATATGGGTCAAGTGAAATACCTAACTTATGAATCACAAAAACAGAGTAGGTGTGTTCGAATAGCTATTTTTTACTGAAAGTACTTGACGACAGTCTTTCAAGTTGGATGATGAAAATGCATATCTTCGAAAAATTATATTTTTTTGTGTGTGATAACCAGGGTTTATAGTCTTCAACCGCTAAAAAAATCTAGTCTGCCCTACCACGAAATATTTAATTAGAATTTTTTTTAATGTTTATGAATTTTCGAAAATTCCACCTGACAACCGATCAGACAATAGTTTTAAGTTGAGTCAATGCAGACAAGATCATTAACTGATGCTCATTAGCTAGTTGATACATTTGTCTTTCAAAATACAACTGAAAAATAAGGATCGTAATGGTGCAATGTGGATAAATTTATCGGTTTCCGAGAGCAAAATTGACAGAGCGTCATCCCTACAATGGCTTCCATTTCTACGGATGTGAAAATGAACTGGCGTAATCGGGAGATAATTTTGACGAAGTAGAATCCTGACTGAAGAGACATTAATTGTCGAAATGCACATATAATGCAGTAACATTGATACCGCTAATAGCGTATACAATTCAATGGAGGAGGATTCAAAATTTAAAAAAAAAACCTTGTAAATAGTACAATAAACATTGTTAAACCGAGAATTAGAAACGATTGTTCTATTCTAAATCTAATGAAATTATAAAAATGTACAATTATAAAACCCACTTGTTTGAAGAAATTCACAGATATAACAACGAAACAAGTATTGATCAAACGAGATTCAGGATTGAGAGATTGATGTGAGAAGATAAGAGTGTGCATCAAATTGATACCAATGGTGGATCAAAGGAGTAAACTTGTATAAGTGTTTCGGAATTTTCTGCTACTTAGTAATTTTTATTTGAGCGCCACTGATGATTCTTATTTAGACGAAACAAACACGCTTCTGTAGCACCAATTTATAAGCCTGGCAACATTGAAGGATTTTACAGAAAATTTTGAAAATTAATGTATACAAGTACCGACATCCATCACTGCAGATTGCTAGTTATTAAAACACCTTTACCCACTTTAATAAATATTATCTGTGACTCATTTGCATTTTCGGTTTACTAAGACCCTCGCAAAAGCAAAAGTATGTTACACATATACATAACTTTGGTACACATACTAGTTTTAAGATAACTGTTTGAAAGCAAGAAATGATCTATTTTACACTTTTCATGAGAAAGGCGTGCTACTCTCAGTGTTACCAATTGTGATATTGTGTTACTGATTCGTCTTTGGTTATCCAAGAGTATAAAAGGCGCAAGAATATATACAAAGTAAAACAGAAAGTTGTTGACTCGAACTAACAAAAATGAGGTTGTTATACTTTTCAAAGCTGGCTTAAATTAGATGTCTAAAATGTATTTAATTGTAATGTGTATGATTTCAGAGGATTGTGTTAATCCTCCAGAATGTATCAACGGTGGATTTGTTTACTCTGAATGCGAATGTTACTGTCCCAATGGATTGACTGGTCCATTTTGTGAGCAGGTTACAAGTGATGGTAAGGTGTACACATTTTAATTGTTAGTAGGATTTCAAAAACGCATTTACAAATCATCAGATTTCAAATGTTTGGTTATGAGTGTCTTTGATGAAGACGAATCAAGCGCTTTTGAAGCACATACTTTACTAACTGCTCTTTACTTGTTTAATAACACAATGTCATATATTCCTAGGCATGAAATGAAGAGAGCAATATCAAACTTCGCAGATAAAACATTAAGACAGACATATTTTGATTGTATGAATCGCTGCTGTATATTTACACGCATTTAACTCTACACTAAATAAGCAATAGGTGACGAAATCTTTTAATTCATCAGTTTTATTTTTTTACAATCAAGTTCTGACCAACGCACGCTGACTATCAAAACACATGCATGTTCTATTTATTTTACATATTTTAAGTACTTCTTATATGCTCTGTATTTTGTCAGATTGTGGTGGAATAATCGATCTGACTCCAGGGAATGATTACACCATAACAAGTCCAAATTTTCCAAATAATTATGACGTTGGTAAGGAATGTGTTTGGCTGTTAAGGGTATGTATATTCGTTTTGTACTGCTTTAATCTGACCCATCTTTGTCGTGTTTAACATTCTTTTGTCAATGAACATTATTCTAATAGAATGATCACTGGAACACATTGTTTTCTAAACTTCGAATCTCTCATGTGAGCCGATTGTACGAAGGTTTTTCTGGTAGATAAAAGACCTAAATACTCTCTTAACGTATACATTAGCTTAGAAGTAACTCTCTCAGAATAATTCTTTGGTCCATTGTACTGCATTACTACATGTGACCTTTTTATATAATTCTAACATATATATGGAAAGTTAAACTTATGTGATTCTTGTGACATTATAACAAAAGAAATCTTTTGTTTCACGTTGAGAAACCAGTTGTAATTTTGATTTAGGCTATCTGTTATATGTATTCGAACGTTTTATGTTATACAAGTGAAGAGATTTGAATATAATAATGAATCTTGAATCTAAAATTATTGCAGATGTAAATGTCATCCGTCTTTTCAGAGGTCAGCACGTGTACTGATTCGCATGACCCTAACAGCAAATCAAGATCGTTTGGAAAGATGCATTTACTTAATCTTCTAGCATTATTTATGTCTTAAAGAGACTATGGCATTACTTAATGATTTTTACGAGCAATATTGACTAAATGTTTTCTTACAACGGTTCAAAACAACAAGATTATATTAACATTATGATTTCAAAACCGATTTTATTTAAAAAAATAAACATACCACAAGCATGTAAAAATGTTTAAAGACTTGTGGGCAGCTTGTTTATTTATCTTTATAAAATTTTACTATCTACTTGATTTAGGCTCCAGAAGATTATCGTGTCAGAGTTGATGTAGATTTCCTCCATTTACCGTATAACGATGATCTAAAAAGATGCTACCATTGGTTGCAAGTCCGATATAATTTAATCGGTCAAACTGGAATTAGGTAAGCTAAACACATAAAACTCGGATAAACAAAAAATTAACACCGTACTTAAGAGGTCTTTCGTTCACTGTTTTATCCTAGACTTACTGAAGATTTATCAACGGTATTGTGTATCTCAATCTATTAAAAACCACTTATCAATTCATTCTAATAAAGTGCCACAAAAAGATACATTTGCGGAGCTTTTTTGAAATTACGCAAACTTGTGTAAAGCCTATGAGTAGTATCGTACTTTATAGAAAAGGAAATTTGAGAAGACAAAACAAGATGTCTAAACTGATACAACCAAAAACGTTTCAGCATCACCTCACTTCCATTCCTGTCCAGGACCATCAAACGTTGGTAGAAAGCTTAATGTTATTTGGTTGTTTTTTTACTTTTGGGGTTTTTGTTGTTGATGAAATTTGTACTTTCAATAACAATGTTCATTGAACTGCCTATTGTTCCGTTATTGACTGTTAGATCTACAATTTCAAAAGAAATTGTAGATGCCATGATAATAAGGGTAAAGGCACTGGAAAAATGAGGACTTTGATTGTTTCATATGTTTCATCGCACACATTTTATCAGTATTTCTTCCTCAGAAAATGCGGCGATTCTACCGGCGATACTTGGGTAACAACACCTTGGGGAGAGAAAAACTTGATGCTTCTTATATTTGATAGCGTGGTTGGTCAAGGACACTCTCCAGAAAAAGGATTTTCTTTAAGGGCAAGAACGGTCAAGGACGGTAAGCATGTGAAACAGCGGTAAAGTTCATAGCTCCTATTTTTGAATTTTTGTCAACATAACAGACACAGCAATGCCCTGTCTAAAATAGTAAGAGTTATAATATATTCCGGTATGTGTCTTCGTCTGTTTTGTATCAAATTTTGTCGGACTCGTATCAAGTATTTAATTATCGGTAGTTTAGTATGACATTGTATTAATATGTATAAATATGTTATAAATTTAACTTCCAACTTGAGAATATTTGGGAAATTTAGACTACGAAAAACAAATTGAATGCAATTTTTACCACTTTTCCAATGTTGTCATCATTACAACACTATTTTACCGGAAGGGCTTTGACAGGCGATGCTATAAATATAAATGTCACGATCAGCTCTATTTAATATATAAAGTTATCATTAATGCGTTTTATTTAAAACAGAAATATGCGTGCCTTTCAACGTGTAAAATATAGGTAAGTATAGATGTTAGCAAATGTTTCGTTAAATAAAAGCAATGTTCCGTTCAGGCTTATCTTGCTTGATAATATTACACAAAAAATTAAACATTTAACCTTTATCGCATTTTCTTAGTATATTGAATGGTTTGTTCCTTTTAACATGTTTAACCCATCCACATTCTTTATGTGCGTGTCCCAAGTTGGAAGCCTGTATCTAAGTGGTTGTTATTGGGTCATATCGGTGAAACCTGATTTTCGTAAATTGTTTTGTTATAAATCAGTCCGGTAGTCTCAACAAATGAATTGTTTAATATTTCAAATGTCGCGCCTTTTTAAAATGACTATGTGGTTTTCGTTTTTCTCATTGAAGACCGTAAGATTGCCTACAATCGCATGCATCGATATTTTTCTTATTGGCAATCATAATGTTTATCATTTCTATAGTCGTATAAAAGCTTGTTTTACTTCTTTAAAGGATGTTCAGTAGACCCATGTATATATGGTATGTGTGAGGACTGTGATGATGGCTCATTCAAATGTAAATGTTTTCCTGGATTCGAAGGCCAGCATTGTGAATTCGTTGATGGTATGTTTTTTTATGGACGTTATAAATATAAAGTATTCTTTGTGTTCGACATTTGTCGAACACGTTATATATAATTTAAAATAATTGAACTGTAAATTACTTCATATATTTTGATTGATAAATAATGGAAGATTTTGTACATTGTTTAAATGATATCTAAAGAAAAACAATTAAAATTCGGGGATTGAAAAATAGAAGATGTTCTATCTATATTGGGGTTTTTTCAAAACAGTTTCTGCCCTCAAGTCTTACACCAATGAGTATATATTATTGTAATTTATCATATAAATTCCTATCCTTTTTTAATTATACGTACGTTTATGAATAAAAACACTTTATGAATTAAAGTTGATTTATACATTCCATAGGTTTATAAACATTTAAAAATTCGGATAGGGAATGTTTTGTTCAACAAAAATCAACAAGTTACATGCAAGCATTAAATTGAAATAATCGACCAGTGTAAAAATATACGGAAAATCAGTAGAAACAATGCAAATGAAAAATCCTACGAAATGTTTTTTTTAAATTTTAACCTCGATTAACTCGCCATTTTCAGTCGTTCACAATAGGCCGATACCGTTACCGAAACCGAAACCAAAAATAGTAGTGACGTAAATGGTAAATGTTTATTATATTAATTAAATCAACTCTTTTACTCCATTGTTTGAAATTTGAATACACCAGATGGAGTATAACTTCAATTTATCACTTCACATTAATCTATCAAAAAAACAAAGTTATATTTAACCTTTTAATATTGAATACACTAATGCAAACTTTATACAATAAAGATATTGATACAAATTTATCTATGATGTACATTAAGCGTTTAACAAATTTCGTCGTAGGGAAAAAGCTGCACATAGTTCTGAAAAAGGTGCAAATAATATCGTTCCGAATATGTCTATAAGAAGCACCTATTATTTTATAATTTTTCATTTTCTTATGGAATGTTCTACATGAACTCTTCTTGAACGAATCTTTTAATGGACAAATTTGCATTGATCGTGGATTATCAATTTTGATTGCGTAGCTGCCTTACCGTACACGGTGTTGCAATAGGATGTTCAGATGGATATATGGTTAGTAAAACAAACCACGAAGAAACGGTAATGTCTTGTATTGACCGATCGCATCCATATACAAATGAATTGGGCTCAAAGTCTTTTCTACATGCAATGAATAAGGAAACTATTCAAAATTACAACATCAGTCTCTGCATTTTCATTTGTCTTTTTTTTTTGGGGGGGGGGGGGGGGGGGGGTAAAAACAAACTGTGGGAGTTACGAAATTAATGAAAGACCTTTTTTATTTTATTTTTAGAAAGTGTTGTTGTTCTTCTCATGTATGGGGCAAACAGCATCAAATAAAACATTATTTTCCTCTGATACCCAAATTAAACCAATACAAATTGTTTTCTTTGTCTCAAAATAATTTAGAAAATCTAAAATATTATTTAAAATAAATATATTGACTGATATGTGACGTCTTTGATTTACATTCTGATTCTCATATTTTATATTTTAAATAACAGCTTCAACACCATTGGAATGTACATTTGAAAAACATTATAGATGTTTTATGAAGAATGTAGATAATGATGATTTTGACTGGAGCGAAAAAGTGGTAAGTCAGTGTGTTCATAAATCCCATGTGTTTCTGTGCTAAATAAGAGCATTGCCATATATATTGTTACTGTTTATAGAATGATTATCTAGAATTAACAATATTCAACACGTTTTTATAAAAGGAAACTTTTATGTAGAAACTATTCAAATGCAAATATTGTGGAGACCTATTAATGGATTCGATTAAAGACAAATAATTTCACAACATCAAAACATTTTGACACAAGAGGTAAACGAAAAGGCATGAAAAAGAAATTTAAAATTGGGACCAGAACATTTTACCTTAAGTTGAATTTGGTAGGCCGATAGAGGATCTATATCTTGTTTAGCATACGACACTCGTCTCATTCATTATCATTAATACTGAATGAATTAGAAGAGAGAAAATTTTACCAACTTATCTGAAAACTGCGTTAGTCTTCAAACTCATAAATCCTTAAATAAAGGCAACAGTAGTATACTGCTGTTCGAAATTCATAAATCGATAGAGAAAAAACAAATCCGGGCTACAAACTAAAACTGAGGGAAACGTATCAAATATAAGAGAACTAAGACACAACAGAAACACAACATTAAAATGTTACACACACAGAAACGAACTAAAATATAGCAATGGCCATTTTCCTGACTTGGTACAAGGCATTGTAAGAAAAAGAAATGGTAGGCTGAGCCTGGTATTGTGGCGTGCCAAACCTCCCGCTTTAATGGCACTGTTGTTTATAACACTAAAATGACAACATTACATGACAGGACTACAATACAAATAAATGGGAGAAAATATAGGACAGAAAAACAAACGAATAATAGCCAACAAAAGGTACCAGGTTAAAAAATTAATACGCCAGACGTCCGCCACGAGAAAGATGAATTAGCATCCTATATTTGTATCGTCAACAGGGTCCGACTGTTACTAAATTAACTGGTCCAGACAAGGCAATTAGTGGTGACTCATATTTGTATGCCGAGTCTTCAATCCCAAGGAAGCCAGGAGACAAAGCTATTTTCGAATCAGATGTTACATTTTCAGGTAAAATCTAAATCATATGGCTTTTATATCAAATGTAACTAACGTGATTAAGGTGACCAGTTTTTCAAATAATTTTGATATTAACGTGAATGTTTGGAAATTTTAACATCTTAATAAAACCTGAATCCATTGAACTCGATTTCAAAAGTTAAAAAAAAGTAAAATAACAAAAATATCGAATTCCGGGGAAAATTGAAACGGAAAGTAAACAATTAAGTGGCAAAGTCAAAAGCTCAAACACATCAAACAAATGAATAACAATTGTCATAATTCTGACTTGGTACAGGCATTTTTTTATGTAAAAAATGATAGATTGAACCTGGTTTTGTAGTAAGCTTAACCTCATACTTTTACTACAGCTATCTACAATGTGTAATAATCTTGAAAGTTGCGTTCGAATAAGTCGCAGTTAAACGTATCAACTGTTCAAATTTTTTTTTTTTTTTTTTTTTTTTTAAATCCAATTTTAATATTAATTTATTTTCACAGCTGAAGATCGTTGCTTGGAGTTTTATTTCAACATGTTTGGTTCTGGTATGGGAACATTAACTGTAAAGTCATCGGAGGCAATATTGTGGACGAAGACTGGAAACCAAGGATTCGGTTGGCATAAAGCCAGCATTCATATACCTAGTACAGATAATCTAAAGGTAAAAATGTATAAAATAGCGTTTCTATAAATAATAGACAGTAATATAGCTTATTAAGAGTATGATTGTCTTTAAGTCTCATTCAGAAATGTCTGAAAATTGAGCTTAAATAAAAAAGACAATTATTACTGTTTTAAAAAAATGTTTGAACAGCCTTTCTTCTAATAGTTTCATTCCATAACTCACATCACCTAAGACTATAATACTTTATATATACACATAAACATTTCTTTGTTATTTTTTCCAAAATTTAAGAAAAAGTACTCTCTGGAAAACTTTTGAACAATTGCTATTTTCAACCTATAGTGTTTTGTAATATTAACACTTCTATGATGTCGTTCACATATGTAATAATGATAGCAATAATTACATGATTATTTATAAATTAATGAAATAATTTATTCTATCTAGCTAAGGATTGAGGCAACCCGTGGCAGTGACTATGAAAGTGACATTGCTATTGATGATGTCAAGCTTTCACCAGGAACTTGCGGTAAGATTTGGTCAGCTTGTTGTCTCTTTGACAGATTCCCCATTTCCAATTTCCATTCTTAATATATGTCTGATGACGGAGATAAGTATCTGTCCAGACTTTCTTTATCAAAATAGCAAGTTTTGTTTTCTTGTATTCGTAAATTTAGATCAGGAGAAACATCTCAAATTGCAATTCATAACAGCAATAGAACGTATATATATATGAACCTATGTTTATTGCCAACTTTTAATTTCATGAAAGTTTTCAGCGTTTATTGATTCTACCGGGCCTAATTTACATGGATAACATACATACATCATTGTTACTAAATTTGATCATCGTATTGTTTTTATCAGATTAAATACATCTACCGAATTACTGCTTGACTCAGGCAGTCTTTTTTTTTTTTTATCTAAAAGTGACTTGACTGTTAGTGTTGCTCTCCACCAATTGCAACTCATTCAAAATTTTGACCAAATTGCAGTTTGTTTTATTAAACCAAATTGTTCAACTGGTCAGAATATTGAACAAATTGTTCGGTCAAAATGTGAAAGTGCAGGGTGATAAAATAAAACATACTTACAATCCTATAAGACTTTAACTCCACTTTAATGATGTTGTGACAAAATCAGTCTATCAGTTTGTATAGTTATATTATAGTCATTTCCATGCTGAAGGAATTGTTATTTTTTTAATTGCTATACAAATGTTCAAACTAAGCTTTCATATAGTTTTTCGTTCTAAAAGTATTCTATATTCATAAAAATCAGATATCGTTTTAAATAAAATATTTGATATTCAGTAAAATACGTGTGAAATAACAATATGCTATTGATAAGTTTCCATGGGGAGATAACCTAATATATTATTCTTTTGAATAAATAAAGGCAACAGTAGTATACCGCTGTTCAAACTCATAAATCCATGGACAAAAAACAATATCGGGGTAACAAACTAAAACTGAGGGAAACGCATTAAATATAAGAGGAGAACAACGACACAACACTACAATGTAACACACACAGAAACAGACCAAGCAACAGACAAAATCCCACGAGAATAACAAATATAACATCAAAACCAAATACATGAATTTGGGATAGACAAGTACCGTGACACGTCTTATCGCAATGTGAATTTACACTCAAAAATAAGAGAAAACAAACGACGCAACGTTAAAATGTAACACATACAGAAACGAACTATAATATAACAATGGCCATATTCCTGACTTGGTACAGGACATTTTTAAAGAAAAAAAATGGCGGGTTGAACCTGGTTTTGTGGCATGCCAAACCTCCCCTTTTATAGCCATGTGAAATATAACATTAAGATGACAACTCAACACCACAGGACTACAATATAAATAAATTGGAGAATACAATTGACAAAGAAACACACGAACAACAGCCAACAAAAGGCACCAAGTTGAAAATTTTAATACGCCAGAAGTGCATTTTATCCACACAAGATCTACTAGTGATGCCCAGATACAAAAGTTTGAAAGCCGAAACAAGCACAAAGTCGAACAGCATCGAGGACCAGAAGATCAAAAAGGTTGTGCCAAAAACGGCTAGGGTTTTCTGTTAGTTACCAGAACATCCTTATCATTTAGAATAATTTATACTTTAGCAAACAGTAAATTTATAAAATTAATAAACAAAAGCTGTACATGATAGAACTGAAATATTAACTAATTACAGGAAACAACTGAAATACATTACATAACCAGACATTTTCAACACAATATGTAGACACATCCGAATATGTTTAAACCTCAACGCCAAGTGACGTCATATTTGAAATTGTAAAAAATGACAAAAAAATTATGACGTCATTTGAATTTGTAAAACAGATCATCAAAAAATGAAAAATGACGTCATTTGAATGAATAAGATAGAACTATGACTGACCCAAGATTACATTTGAACTAAATACTGATATTGCACTTAATAACAATGCACATTTCAATATTTATTAAAAGCAAACTAAAGCAGCAATTAACTATATTATAAAGCTATGTCCGGTTTGTTTTGAATCTCACTTCAAACGTAAAATATCGCACTGATTACGTTGAACAAAATGAAATCTAATAAATGAATGCGGTGATTAATATTATTTACCATAACACATAAATATAATAGAAAAGAAGTCAACACATTTGACAAAATCCGATGAGAATTACAAATATAACATTAAACATTTAAACTAAATACACGAATTTGGGATAGACAAGTACCGTAACACGTCTTATAGTAATGCGAATTCACACTCAGCAAAACAGTCACAATCGGGAATAAATCACGTTTGGTAATTCAAAGATTAGACGAAAAAATGACAAACAACAATCTACCATGTGGTAAAAATGTCCTTAGCTAGTTTGGTCAAAGATACATCGCATGGATCCACCAATTCGTGATGGTGTCCATAAAATTTACGGAGTGTCAATTTTAATCTGTCCTCCTCATAACTTTGTTGGAGCAGTTTCTGCGTAAGGAGCACACTCCTGTATATGAAGTCCGTATAGTGTGACAAAGCACGAGAATAACGTATAAATTGTGATATGTAAACACCATACGAATAAAGACTTTTTTAAAGAAAAAAATATTATCTGCCCATGGAAACTTCCTACAAACATATTGCAATTTTATACATATTTTACTGAATATGAAATGTTTTAATTCAAATAATGTCTGATTCTTATGAATACAAAATACTTTTAGAAAGAAAATCTATATGAAAGCTTAGTTTTGACATTTTAATAGCAATTCAAAATAATAACATTTCCTTTAGCATCGAAATGACTATAATATACCTATACAAACTGATAGACTGATTTTGGCACACCATCATTAAAGTGGAGTTAAAGTCTTATAGGATTATATGTATGTTTTATTTTATCACCTTGCACTTTCATGACTTGGTTGTGGTTTTCTACAGCAGTTAGTTCAAATTTCTGACCAGTTGAACAATTTGATTTTATAAAACAAATTGCAATGTGGTCAGAATTTTGAATAAGTTGCAATTGGTGGAGAGAAACACTAACAGTAAAGTCACGTCACTGTAACAGCTCATAAAGATTAAATAAATAATTATAAAGTCATTGTTATTTCTTTAATTCATTTTTTAGACGTTTCCAATGCATTCAATTCAGTACTAATCAGATCATCATCATGCGTTCAATTACGTCTATTTTCGGTGTGTTAAGTATTTGTTTTAAATCGTTTAACTGTCAGCTTTCGGATGAAGTTCAAGTCAAAATGACCGTTTCAGACTCAAATTCGTTTAATAGTGTACTGTGCTATACATTCTCTTTGGAAAACCTCGAATTGAAGGCTGAAAAATATTTTTAAATCTGTTTTTGAATAAAAAGAATTGATTGAAGGATTTCTTTTGTCTATCATAATGTAACATTATTCTTATTTCAATTTGATTGGACAAATAAAAATAATTTTGTAGTCAGGTATTAAGTAATGGAATACGGATAGGTTTTTTACAAAATGAATAATTTTGTTGTTCGTAGTACGAGATCAGAAGTGAAAATTTAGTCATACCAAACACTTATCAAAGCTGGTATATAAAAAAAGAGAGACGAGATATAACGCTAAATAAGGAAGCATCAAAAAATAAAAAAATAAACATTAAAAATTGTATCAAATTAACACGATTAATATGGTTTGAGAGTACTCGCAGTTTCTGAAAGCTAGTTAAAAACCAAAAACAATTAAATGAACATGCATTGGACACTAAAATAAACATGCATTAGAGACTAAAATCAACTAAAACACATCCCAGGGATTTAATATTTTAAACCCATGTACAGTTTAAAAAAAGAAATGACTTGTGCAATACCAAAAGTAAAAATATCGATAGGCAGTATATGGTATTTAATTACAATTTCAGAAATTCCCCCCAAAACTGATTGTTTATCATCACCAATGGGTACAGATTACAGAGGCATTGTTAGTGTTACCACTAACGGAAGAACTTGCCAGAGGTGGGATTCTAACTCACCGTGGTCACATGATTATCACGTGTATGATGAATACGATAATTATTGTCGCAATGACCTACATGATTCGGAAGCACCTTGGTGTTACACCACTGATGCTCAAGTTAGATGGGAATTATGTGATATACCTCATTGTCGTAAGTCATTTATTAATTATTTTTTTTGACAGTGAGGAAATAAATTTCACATTTTGATGTATATTAGGCAAAAATTATAAATGTAGGAAAAATATTAGTAGAACGATGTGGTATTTTCTAAATCATAGATATATATATATATATATAACTTTATATTTCAATTTTCAAAGTTTTTTATGTTTGTTTATTCATGACAATTAAACTACGTTTTTCTGATGATATAAACGAGTGTTTGAGAAAGAAAAACAATAGTGAGTGGATGGGACAAAGGATTTTTTTTTCAAATTATAAAATGGCACACCAAATCGGTTCTTTCAGTTTACATTATGTTATTTATGAAAAATTATGTTGATGAGTAATGTTAGTTCTACGAATATACAAATTACAAACATGAATACTCTCTTCGTTGGATATTATACATCGGCATTCCACAGTATGTGATAGGTTTGTAATCTTATTTACATCATCCCATAATTCCTCATTTTCCTGTTTTCATTTAATGTTTTTAAAATCAGAGGATTTATTATTTGTAAAACAAAATTATTAAATTTAAAAAAAAAACGGCTGCATTTACGGATTAATGTTTTTAATTGATTTTTAGGCAGGTTTTATCGTAATAACGTTAGCCAAATACAGTCTCCGGGACAAGTTTGCAATTCCGCTGAGTGCAAAAGTTGTCACCTTAATTTTTGGAGTTAAGTCAAAACAAAGTTGATAACTTGGTTGGTATTGGTTCCCTGATATTTGTCCTAAAATTTTTTGGATCTAGCACCACTGTTGAAAAAGTTATGCCCCTTTTTTCAACAATTTCCTCAGAGGAAAAGTACTTTTCCTCAAGGGAAATCAAATTTCCCTGAAGGAAAAAGATTTTTCCTCAAGGGAAATTGTTTTTTCCTCAAGGGAAAAAGATTTCCCTTAGGGAATTTGCTGCATAATTATTTCCTTTGAGGAAATTCTATTTCCTTAATGGAAATTCTTTTTCCTTTGAGGAAATTTGCAGCTTCAAATTTTCCTTGGAGGAAATACTTTTTCCTGTGAGGAAATTTGTAGCTTCAAATTTTCCTTGGAGGAAATACTTTTTCCTGTGAGGAAATTTTTGACAAACACTTTTCCTTGGAGGAAAATTCAAGACAACAAATTTCCTCTAAGGAAATCATTGATCTTCAAATTTCCTCTAGGGAAATTTCTGAACATCAAATTTCCCTTAAGGAAATGTTTTTCCTCTATGGAAATTTCATAACAGTACAAACAGTATTAATATATTTTCTCCTAGACTGAATTATTGATACAAAAGATAATTAAAACTTTAATACTGTAATACAAATTTTCATGGTGAGTATTAAACATACAAAAACAAAAGGCTGACTGTTTAGCATGTTTAAGACAATACAATAATAAGCAAAATGCTATGAATATCATACCATTTGTGATGTTATTAATATTGTGCTCATATTTGCATATTAAATAAAATAAACACTTTTCATGTCAAATTAACTTGTCTTCTGTTTCAGCTGCTGTGTATTCGACCCCCTACATAACAGTTCAGTGCATAAATAATTCAATCCACAAGACATCTTCCTTCAATTGGTTGAATAAATTTTGGCAATGTATGTTCTTCAAACATCTTCTTTGTATATTTGATATGATGGAGCCATGTACATGAATTGATAAAGCAGGTGTTTATTTCGACAACAAACATGACAAAGATACTATTTTTTTTCTTAATTTCTCCATAATCCATCAGTTAATATGAATGTAGGTTGTTACATTTTACACAATTGTGTTCTTTGATAGTACTCCATTTTGTTTATAGCAATTTTGTAGGATTTTTTCTATTTCTTTTTCCAGAAAAACACACAGTTGAGTTCATTTCACATTAATAATCCAATTAGCACATTATGTAGAAAAGTATTAACAATTAAGTTTCCTCTTCAGTATAGACCTGCAGGACCTGTTGATGATCATAAAAACCAAGATATCTGACCTATAAATACACAAAATAAAAAATAAAATGTTATAAATGGAGAAAAAAACAGCAATATAAATAAGCTTATTTTATCATGTTTTAATGAACATTTTGAGAAACTTTCATTTGATATTCTTACTTGTCATGCTTATGAGTTCTCTTATTTCAGTGCTTTGTGTCCAAGATTTAATATTCGTTGTTTAGTGCCTTGCAGTGATATTTAAAGTTGAGCCACTTGCAATAGTTGTTATAGAATGTTCATATGTTGTGTTAATATTTGAACCACTGTCCTATATTATGGTCAGGTTGAGTGCTCACAGACATGAGGCCTAAATTAATATATTGTTTGTTTCCCTAATCCCTATTCTGACAAGCCAGGTGTGGGTAGGTAGGTAGGTAAATAATTTTATTTTTCCCAAAAGCCTGAATATTATCGGATGATCCGGCAAGCCCGAAAATCAGAAATGAATAAAATAATATTTGGCTTAGTTTTGACAATAAAATTTTATGAGTAGGGCCATTTTTGCAGGGTCGGTCAGGATTGGAGAAACAAACAATATTTTATATTAGGCATGATTTTTTTTTATTAATTGTTATTGACTTTGAACATGTTGAACTAAATTGGATTGTTTAAATCTTTATATGTTGAGATCTTTAATGGATGACCTATAAAGGAAGTGTTTTCTCATTATTGAAGGCAGGCCCATGATTGGCCTTTAATTTCTTGCATCCGCTTCATTGAACTCTGGTGGATAAGTCACTCATTTACCATACCACATTTTCTTATTTTTATATGAGTCATCATTCAAAGGCAATTTCTTTTATTACTGTAATTCAGAAATTATCGAAACTTTTTAGTAATGCGAATAATGTGACTGGGTAAGTATCGCAAAAATAAGAAATCATATTTTGATAACAGAAACATATATATATATATATATATCATGTAACTATATAGATCTTTATGCAGATTTTTTTTGTAATCACAATAAGTTGTCCCTTCCCTGAAAAATCTGAATTTACAGTATATAGAAGTGGTCTTACCATTTAGGCCTTGTTGTATTCTGTTTATCTTGTTTTGCGCTCATTTCTATTGTAACTGTTTATATTTTTCATCATTTTTCTATATTTCTTGTCCTATAAAACATAAAAAGGGTAAAAACTATTATAAAACATCAGTTTGTGTTTTTCTTTATATTCAGTTATATTTAAAAAGAATGGAATATTTGTGCTATTTCATTTCACAAACTTTTTGCCAGTCATGACTTTCAAAGACTTTCACCCTGGTCAATAGTTTAAAAAACAAACATTCCCATACTTTTTCTTTGTGTTCGTACTAATTTTTCATTTGACAACAAAGACATGATTCAACTATTCTTCTAAAATTTGTTTCGCTTGACTACGTTAAACTCTGAAATATTGTTAACAGTATAATCTGTATGTGTCTCACTTGTCAAAATTTCAAATTAATATATAAATCAGATAAAAATGCTATGCATGGCTCAGCTTGATACAAACGTACAGGTTGAACCCAGAACAGTTGGGGCAAGTATGGACACAACATTCATGCTCAATACAACTCTGAATTTTAAATTTGGATTGTGATTCAATAGTTGATGCAGCATAGGTTTCTGACACAGAATGAATGCGGTCCAAGTACTTAAAAATTTTAAATTGACAATTAACCTCTAAAATGGTCCAATATTCAAAATCTCAATACATGGTTAGATGCAGCATATCAACATGATCAAAGAACCCCAATAATTCATTTTTTGGTGAAATCAAATAAAGTTAAATTTTGGACCTTTTAGAACTCAATGTGGACCAATTTGATAATGGGTCAAAATATCAAAAATCTTAATGAATGGTTAGATTCAGAATATCAAAGAGCCCCATATAATCAATTTTTGTTGAAATCAAACAAAGTAAAATTTTGGACCCCGATTTGGATCAACTTGAATTTGGGCCTATAATAAAAAAATCTAAGTAAATATTCAGATTCAGCATATTAATCTGAACACCAAGGATTTAAATATTGTTAAAATCAAAATAAGTTTAATTTTGGACCCTTTGGACCTTAAGGTAGACCAATTTAAACAGGACCAAAAAACTAGGAATCTAAATACACAGTTAGATTTGGCATATCAAAGAACTCCAATAATTCAATTTTCTATAAAATCAAACAAAGTTTAATATTGGCCCCTATTGGCCCCTAATTCATGTAATTCCTAAACTCTGAACAAAACTCTGGTCACAAACCTTGTGTTTGAATTTCATAGATTTCTATTACTTGTACTAAAGTTATTAAGCGAAAACTAAATGTCCTGGGACAACGACGACTACATGATAAAATTGAGAATGGAAAAAGGGAATGTGTCAAAGAGACAACAACCTGACCATAGATTTGAGGGTTGGAATCCTTTTCTTTTACCGAGCAATGCATTTGAATGGGAGATATAGTTGGAACCCCTCTTTGATCTTGGTTGGGACCCCCCTTTTAAAATGGCTGGATCCGCCCCTGAGAAGCATTATAGAAAAATCTATAAGCTTTTACTCAAAATAAGGATAATTTCATTTTTAAAGGGCAGGCACAGATCCAGAGGGGGGTTCAAGGGATTGGAACCCCCCTTTTTTTGGATAATCAATGCATTTGAATAGGGACATGTAATTGGACCCCCCCCCCCCCCCCCTTCCCCTTTTGTCCTGGGTTAGAATCCCACCCCCACCCCTTTTTAAAATGACTGGATCCGCCCCTTAAGGGTCTATAATTAAGTTTGACAACATCAGACGACATACTACTTTATCAAAAAAAAAATGCCACATTTCATCCAATTTAATTTCATCCCTTACTTGCTACATGTATTTCATCCATAATATTTAAAGAAATAAATTTGGGAGGAGTATGATTTTAATTCATTTGTAATTTGCAAGTTATTAACTATCCAAACTAGAGACCTAATAGAGTAGATATACTTGACTAATTTAAATCAAACTTGGGGTGACTGGGAACAAAGATTTAAGGGAATAGATGACAGTTTACCTACAATGACCTAGTTTCATAGCAATAGCATACATTAATAAAGACTACATGGTCATTCTTATGTTTAAACGTGGTTTAAACTTTGGGTGTTCATTTTTTAATGTTTAACATGTTTAAAGCTAACAATTTCAACTACATACATGTATCAAGATTTGATCCTACATTATTTAAATATTGAAAAAAATAGCTATTTAAATTTGGATCTATATATAATTGTGAATGTCACATGGATGTATTTTAATGTAAAGCATCTGAAAAATCATTAGCCGTCTCATATTTATTTCAGTTCTTCAAAAGGCAAATTTATATGAGCTTATGCTGAAAATAGAGATTTCTTATTAAGGAGAAATCCCTGCCCCCCTTTTTGTGTGAAAAATTTTGTTGATTATATAGGGAATCACAGAAACATGACTGAGGCAAGCATCCCCCATCTGAACCCCCCCCCCCATGAATATGGTTTTTTTTAGCTTGTGTAGGTGTAAGTCAGTAAGGAGGCAACCATTTGATTTGTAGGCCGGGTGAAAAATGTGATTAATCTTGCTTTGTAAACTTGTGCTATAAATAAAAATTACCAATCCATTAAAAAATCCGTGAGCCCAATCTCATCCAGTGAAATAGATTATAGTCTGTTTTCGAAGTTATATGGAAGTAAGTTAGTAGTCCAGATAATTATGACGCATTGCAAGGCATTTTTTCTAAGGAGAAGTGTAGAATGGGGGAATGGAACCAACAAATCGATCGGATCCGAAATGTTCTTCCCAGTAAAGGAGCACCTATTATTTTGTAGGTAATTATTATTAGTGTCGGTGGTCTCACAAGTAAATCAGAGTGAATATTGCATGCACATTAAAATTAGCAGAGAAGAGACAATTATCAACTTGTGTATTATTCATTTTCTCGCAGTTATTTACGGTAAATCAGCTATATAGACATAGGAAGATGTGGTGTATGTATATATATATATCCGAAAACAGGTGTTCGGTTCTAGTACTATAGTGGCTATAGTATATGACTTTTAAATAACAATTATCAATTATATCTGTATTCTGTGGCGGGTCGAAGGGGATGGAATCCGGGGTTGGCCTCCCCTGGCATTTTGTGAGCAATCATTGCATAAATGATAATCTCGGGAATCCTCTCAAGTTCCTATATACAAGGTGATAGGACGTTCCGTTGGAATAGGTTACCTGTGCATCAGGAAAAGTTTTAAGGCATAGCGTGAAAAGGTAACCTATTCCAACGGAACCGAACGTCCTATCACCTTGTATATAGGAACCTTAAAAATATGTGAATAGGTCGGGAAAAACTCTCTTTTGACACTTAGGTATTGCACTGTTGCATATACACACCAATCAAAACGCAAACAATATGGGAAAAGATAACATTTTAACCTACACAATATACACGGTGGGTATGGTTGTCCTGCGAGAGAATGTACTGTGCTGGTGATTTGGTCCTGACGGGTGCTGGTGGGTCCTGATTCTGTGCTGGTGGGTTTGTTTACATTGTTTAGAACGGCAATAAAACGACTGTTTTGTTGCTTAATTTTTCTCTGATGTGTCATAAGTACCATGCAAAGTATATTACAACAATATTATATTGCAAAAGTCGTGCAAGTTCGTTAAACGGAATTGTCCTGACGCTGTGCTGGTGATAAGAAAAACGGTCCTGGTTCTGTGCTTCTATGTCCTGGTTCTGTGCTTTTATATTTTAGTTAAAAGTGGCATATATTCAAGATCATTGATGCTGTACTGTTATTGACTAATTAGCTGTTGTCTGCTTTCTTGAAATTGATATTGTTGTGAATCTGTTTACTGTTATTATGAGAGAAAAAATACCCCTATTTTTTTTTTAATTAACTGTAATCTTTTTTATTGGCCTGTTAATGGAACCCTTCTTGCCCCTTTTAAGATAAGAAAATATGTTTACGACTTTCGGGATTACGATCATTTTGCAAGATCACCAAAATACGTTGTAGTTTATACAATACTTATATAAAGTAGATGATGTGGTATGTTTGTTGTCAATGGACAAATTTCCATAAGAAACCAAAGGAAGTATATGTTAACAACCATACGTCATCGTACGACCTTCAACAATAACCCATAAAATAAGAATGTAAAAGGGTTAACATAAAAATTGAGAGCAAAAATATAGAACAAAGGACTTTCTGAGCCTTTGAATCATGTCTATTGCAGCTTAAAACAGATTTGTTTGTGAACAATTGAGTGCTGACTATAAGAATGACAATAGTATTGCGGGTTTGTTTGTTTGGTGTTTTTTGGGGGTGGGGAGGGATGGGGATAAGTTAGAGCGAGGTTACAGTGAAAGCTTGGAATAGTTTCCTGTAAGATTTAAACGTTGCATTGTAAAAGAAAAATGTATCTTATAGCTGTTAAGAATCACTTGCTGTTAGATTTTTCCAACATATTTTATTTTGTCTAAACGGTTATCAGGTATTTTTTTTTTTCGAAAGTTCGATAGAACGCTAAAAAAATCACTAGTCTATGAAAGGGCAGGCTAGAATATGTCAGAGAATGAAGACGAGATAACATAGAGAACACTAACAAAATTAAGATTTCTTAGCTTTTTCATTTCAAAATAAATATTTTTGATAAAGAATTACGGGGGAGGAAGTGAACAATGTGTCCTTCTTTTCTATATTTAAATATTTTTCATGAATAAAAATAAAATGTGCCTTGATTATAATTGAAAATGAGTTAATGGAAAAAATACCCAACTAAAATACACTTTTATTTTGATATTGGAAATATCACTAAACTTTTAAGTTTTGTGTGTCAAACACACCATCTCTGTAGTAATGACTCCTTACTAAGATATTTCACTTCATTCATTTTTTTTCCTGCATTTTTTTTATTTGTGAATTCATAGAATTATTATATTATAATGTAGCCTTAATTTATATTTAAAAAAAAACTGAATCTAAAGCCAGATATATCAAACATTTTTGTTTCCATCTATCCGTTTTCAGGATATTATATTTTAAGCAATTTAAGATTGTGACCCTCACAGTTTCCATTCACCACAAATATTCTCGTTACAACGAATCATTTTAAATACAAAAATACGTGTTGCAGCCTTTTGTTTATCTATTAATATATGTATACGGATAAAGTTATGAAAGGCAGCAGGGTCATCAGGATGAGGAGTCCATGTCATCTGAAATAAATGCTAAGCATAGATCTAGAAAGCGACAGAGATAATCATGACATTAAAAAAAGTCTCTTCTTTTCGACTTTTTTTCGAACAAATCAACACATAAAATGAATTATATAGTATTGTGGAATTTTTAACTTATTTTAGATACTATATATTGTTATCTGATATTGGATGAAAGATGTTGCCCTTTTATGTTATTATGTAATACAAGTTCAGATCATTTGAAAACACATATTAAACAGCCGAATGGATGCACAAGACCTAAAATAGGAGTTATAGATCCTGTTGGCAACAATTATCTGGCTAACTGTATTGATTTTGTAACATTTGTTTCAAATATGACCAACTTCTTATCCAAAATCACCAGCACCGTATCAGGACCCACCAGCACAATGACAGGACCCACCAGCACAGTATCAGGACATGAATAAATTGAGAAAATGCTAAATTTTAATAAATTGCAATGTTTTTTCACAAAATTGTTTTGTCGTGTGGATTGCGGTATAGAAAGCGGACTCAATGAGGATTTTTGTTTTATTTTTTCAGTTCGAGATTTTCTGAAAATGAGCATTTTTGTGTTACACTTACTGAAACAGTTTAGAGGGTCAATTTTTTAATGGTTTATATATGAACCCATAAGAAACGAAATTAAAAAATCACAACTGTTTTCTTCCATTTTTTATGAGTGAAAACGTCAAAAATCATGATTTTCGTCTTTGTTTACATTTTTTCATTGATCACCAGCACCCGTCAGGACCGAATCACCAGCACAGTACGTTCTCTCGCAGGACAACCATACCCACCGTGATATATGAATAAGGTATACACTTTTGAAATCTAAATTATATGAAAAGGGTGGGGTAACCGTAGAAAACCCGCGGCAACGACACCCCTTATTTAATGGAGACATGTAGTTGGAACCCCCTTTATCGTGGCTGGATCCGCCCATGATTTTACATGTAAATCAAGCCCCGGGTATTTGTTAGCATAACGGTAACCACGAAAGGGGGGGGGGGGGGCTAATTAAAAGCACGAGGAATTATAAATATACAATTCAACAGGGGTAGAGTGCATCGAGGAATGGGAATTAAAATTGTCTCTTCACGATGATCGAAAAAAGTATCTTGCACGTTATTTTCATCATCTTGTCTGAAACACTCTGAATAATGAGCTTCAAGGCGAAAACAAGGCATGTGAAATACTAATAACATACACTTCTTTTTTTATACGTTGTATGGACAAACCCATAAATCCCTCAACAAAAATTGCTTGATTCATGTCATATCAAATAAATTACAGCGCGGAAAGGTAACTTTAATTTAATATCAAAACTAAATTTTTGTTATATTTTTCAATAAATTTATAAATCTTAATTAGGCATGCGTTGCGTGAGTTCCATTTCATGAGACCTACACAGATTTCTATAAAACAAATCAAAAATTATAAATACAGTTTTTCAATTCTTTCCGGCATAGATAAAAAAAAAATATGTATATAATCTATATACGATTTGGTTGAATTATTTCACTTCATTTTAATGATAAATCCTTTAGTTCTTAAATTTTTAATTAAAATGAATTTATCATTTTGATATCTAACGATAAACTTTTTAAATTGAAGTGACATGGTCAGTAACCTAATTAGTTGCATGGCTGATTACCATCTTACAGGTGACCCAGTAATTTTCCATATGACAGTAGCGTGTACCCTCGGAGTTATATCGGGGTGTGTATAACTTATTTTCTGGGGAACATCCTGTCCACGTGTAGTACTTAGCATATATTGCAACAGATGACATTAAACAAATTTTATTTGTAGCATCGGAGTCAATTTCATGTTCGACCACACAAAATATTTCACAAAAAAGATATGATAAAATCAAAAGAAAAAGATAAAGAAATATTAACAAATAAAGGTGGAATTGAGTAAACGGGGATTCGTGTTTTTATGAGCTTATTTTCAGTGGACAACAACAAATGGAAGTTTTTAACGACCTTGTGTGACCTATAGTTGTTAATGTATGTGTCATTTTGGTCTTTTGTGGATAGTTGTCTCATTGGCAATCATACCACATCTTTTTGACTGGCTATATACATGATATAATATATATAGCACTTACACGGTCGGTCCAGTGGACATATTTCATACTAGATAACTTATACAGTAATTCTTTTTATATATATGAAAATTATTGTCCGATCTGATACACGTACCTATAATGTACAGAATTTTGAACAGCTTCAAATATATGGGGTCCGTAGAAACACCGCAAAGGACCTCCTTAGTGCACTAAGAACAAAAATGTGCACTAAGGACCTACTCCTTTCATAATTTTAAATTATATTTTTTCTAATGTTTTCTCGACACGTGCCTCAAAAAGTTGATTGTCACCTTTAGTATAATCGATAGCAATTCATGTCCGCTCAACCTTGGCCCGTGAATAATCTACTAGTATACTGATTAAACATGCATATGGTATTTCAAATTGTTCTCTATTTTTTTTCATTTGTTTGTTTTTGCCGTATTTATTCTGTCTGCTATATTTTTTACTTCTAAATTAATAGCGTATTTTCAACTCTTTTCAGTTTGGGATTTTTCATCCTTTTAATTTTAAAAAGACAAATAATTGTGAACACTTCACGGAAAAGTGAGGATTGATATTTGGTTGCTTAACGTCCAGTTGCCAATACTTCATTCATTTTTCTAATGTTAAGAACCATGCCATTTATCAATATTTCGATTTGAGCGTTACTGATGAGTCTTGTGTAGACGAAACGCGCGTCTGGCGTACTAAATTATAATCCTGGTACTTTTGATAACTATCACAGCAATGTTTTTAAACATGTTTAGGAAAGGAACATATTTCTGATTCGATGTTTATATACAAATGCATTACAAGTATAAATATGTATAGGTTGATGTTTAGTCCCTTCGATGTTTTAGACTGTAAATAAATTATGACCAATTTATTTCTGACATCTTCTTCATTTTTAACTTTTGTGGATAGGTGTTTCATTGACAGCCGTACCACATCTCCTTTCGCTTATTTTTGTTGTATATATTTTTTAATTCACTTTCCTTGTCTTTTAAAATATAAAGCAAGTAAGTAAGTAAGTAAATTGTTTATTATAGTGACATGTGTAAATCAGCATAAATTTGTACAAAATATAATTACATATATAATACACCCGGCCCAATGGACCAATAAGTCACCTTTTACTGTTAGTTCAATATAAATGTTCTAATATCACGTGTCAATTGCCAATTTAAATTTAAATACAGATAATTATAGATTAAGAATTAACGATTGTAAAAGTTCATATATTATTCAACTAATGTTTGTGAAAAAGTTTAAGAATGTTAACTAGAGTAAACTGTTTGTTTTCTACGGAAAAGTGACGCTGCTAAGTATTTAGCTATTTTCCTTGGATGGTTCACCATTAGAAATGTTTATTTTCCCTGCTCATCTAGTTGCGTAAAGTCAGGCACCATTAATATCTCGCTAAAAACAGTTTGTCTGATATCATTATAAAATGTGCAGTTTATAAGAAAATGTAGCTCACTTTCAACATTTTGAGAATTACAAAATCGGCATAGTCTGTTTTCTACTGGTTCCCCAATATATCTACCAGTCTCAATTCTGATCGGTAATAATCCGCATCTAAACTGGGCTAGCACAGATCGCTCGTGTTTCGTAAGATTTAGTTTTACATAGTGCTCTAGTTCGAAGTTTGTTTTAAAGTTTAAGTAAGATCGTAGCTTTGGTTTATTTACAAGGACTCTCTCCATATATCACTGTAATAAGTTCGTACAATTTGTTCAAAAGATTTTAAATCCACCATTGTTCTACTTTCGTAATAATGTAACATATTAAGTTTAGTGAAAATATCTTTAGTGTCACTACACCAATTGTTTGTGCAACGATCATAATCCATATTGAACACCACTTTCGTTAATCGGTCGTCTTCAAACGATAAAAGCCTATTCCAGTATCGAATAATGTTCACCCAATGCCGAAACTGACTTGGTATCCATCCAGTATCCCCATACAGTGCTAGAATTGGTGCAAATCTGTGAACGCCTAAGTAATATCGAATTTGCTCTGTTCTGCATGTACGTTGTCTATTGATTGGAACTTCCTATATATTTATTCCATTATTTTTATTTGATGCCGAAAATAAGAATACGAAGTTATTTGTTAAATGCTATAAATAAGCGAAGTAAAACAACCGTTAATAATTATGTATATGAGCATTATATCTATTTATAAAATATTTTAAATACAAGCAGACATACCATTTGTGACACCAATTTCATTTATTTCCAAATCTTAAAATCATACATTTCCGTTCTTTAGCGTTTCTTAATAATGGCAGAACGGGCTTAAGAGTCATATGATTAAGTTAACTAAATAATTTAGTTTTCCCACATCATTAGCGGATTAAGGGGGTTAAAGCGAGCCCCCACCCCCGGTTGAAAATCTTAAAATATTTTTTGTATTAACCATTTCTTGTTTTAATGTTATCTTTACTATAATTTGAATATCTAGCACTGAATAGGGTGACACGTTGTCGCTACACTTCTTTAAATATACACAAGTCATAATAACATTGGCCAGAGGGTAACTTGATAATTAGAGGACCAAAGGATTTAATTAAGACAATCCAAGGCTGCTATCTCTATATTTTATTATATATATCTTTATTAGCCTCCCTTAGAGTGATACAACAATTACAAAACGGGTAGATACGATCTGTAATCAAATAATTAACCTTATAAAATTAATACTTAAAATTTTATTTAGAGTAACCATATGCCGGATGAACAAAAAGTGTGCCATTTATTGAAAAACATATGGTTTGGTATAACATGAAAACGTCTCTAGTGTTTTAAACATTTCTCACATAACCCCTCCCCCAAACCCCCACTTCAAGCTCTGGATCCGCGCCTGCCCATAGTGCTTATTACATTATAAAATAAAATGGTGTTCATCTTCAATTGTTGAAATAAAGATGAATTGTTAAAAAAAAAAGCATTGACACCAGTTTAAAGTTATCGTTCATAGAAGACAGTTATGATTTATTCTATAATTCTCTTTTTAAAACGTAATATAATTTTACCTCTTGGAGTTTTTCTATATGTTACTTCTGTAATCGGATTTTGAAGAACCCCATGGACACCACATACTCTCAAATGTCTTTCAAGGAATAATGATAGTATGTAAACTCTTGTGTTGTGAGTAAGGAAATGAAATATCAAAAGCATTTGTTTCTCAATTTTTATCTCAAAATAGGGTTCTTTAAATAAAAAAAAAGCTTGCATAGCAATTTCCTTAAAAACTAAATATATATAACAAAGGCAAAGTTTTAAAACATTCACTTGAATTTATACCACGCTAAACCGTTAGGTTAACAACCATTGATTAATCAATAAGTAACGATCAAAAGACAATTGTTTATTGGATTAGGTTGATTGAACATGATGATTCGGGAATCTGCAATAAACCGTTGGTCACGTGGCGAGTGGCAGGCGTTGATTAAAAAGTCATTTAACTTCAAAATTACAAAATCTATTGATACCTAACTTTATAGATTTGAGGTATTTAATCATATCCTCTTATATTCATGTTCGCTGTGATCTTAAAACATCGTTTTAGTGTCCTTAATGCAAAAACTTTCTTCTTAGTGCACTAAGAAGTCTTTTGCGGTATTTCTACACACCGAAATATATGGCCTTATTATTGTTAATATACCATATTAGTGTCACTAATGGCTTAACGTGTTACCAAATTAAAAAGAAGAAATAGGCTCAAAACCGCATTTTTAACTTTAGATTTTTTTTCAATCCCAAAATAGAGAAGAGGTCCGGTATACAGACTTATTAAAAAGTCCAGATGAGAAGTTTAACTTGCTTTTCTATTCCCGGCACTTTTAACTTAACGCATGCAAAAAAAAAATTCAGTACCTGGTTACAGTTGCGCATTGACAAATTATAATCTTTCGATTAAATGATTTTAAATCTATATGGTCTTTATTTTAAAAGTTATAAAATCTAAATGTAAAGTGATCTAAAATGTTCAATATAAATGAGTATTTTCGCTGTGAAATGAATCTAAGGTCGTCTAAAAGTGTATACATGTGTATTTGACCCGACTACTGACTACATAGTAAACTATTCATTATGTACCTATAAGGGGGGTCTGAGCGGGACTCGGGATTGTCGAGGCGCATTTTTTGTAAACGTGACACATGAAAGTCAAATTATGAGGGAGGGTAGGAGGAGTACTGATCCCGAAATCCCGAGCTTAAAAACACGAAATCCCGAAATCCCGGGCTTAAAAAACACGAAATCCAGAGGTCCCGAAATTCGAAAAAAGAATTATCGTATCCCGAAAGGGTCAATCCCGAAATCCAGAGCTTAAAAACACCCGATCCCGCAGTCCCGATAAAGGTCCTATATCCTCCCTCAAATTATTGTGCCGTGAAAACGCGAAATGAAGTTTAGCGGGACATGGGAAATTACAAAAATAGCAGAATTGTTCACTTACATAGTGTACGCGGGATGGCATCATGCGAGAATCTAAAAAAATAAGTAGTAACTAAGCGGGATCCGTGAACAGAACCCCCAATGAGACCCCCATTAGTTGTGGCTTATTTTGGTCTTTTTAGTTAGTTTCTTTCCCCTACATTACTTGACCGTTTTTGTAAAACAACAGCACTCGAGGTCTGACAGTATTTTACCAAGAAATGCACAAAATATTCAAAAAGAAGGCCTAGAAAATTTAAATATTGGTATGCACACATACTCCCCTATCAGGACAGACAATTATATTTTTGTAAAGGCGCCAAACTCGTTTCTAATATTTATAATAGAACCGAAAAGAAAATGGAAATGGAAATGGGGAATGTATCAAAGAGATAACAACATGACCAAAGAGCAGATAACAGCCATAGGTCACCGATGGGTTTTCATTGCATTTTTTTGGGGGGGGGGGGGGGGGGTGTCCAACTACATGTCCCCATTCAAATGCATTGATCGTCCAATAAAGAAAGGGGGTTCCAACATGTTCAACCTTCAGCCCCCCCCCCCCCCCCCCCCGCCCCTGGATCCGTGCCTGTGAGGCATGCTTTAGCTTGCCATTAAACAAAAATGTATACTAGTTGAGTGATAATGGACGTCATACTAAACTCTTCAATATAAAAAAAAGAAACTAAAATAAAAATCATACAAAGGTCACAAAGGCCATAACTTCTGGCTCCTGAATTAGGAAAAGTGCAAAATGCAGTGAGTATAAAAGCCTTTACTGTAAATTCCTGAAATTACAATTATATAAATCATCTCACATCTTTGTGCATTTCTTGAAATTGGTCATATTAATAAATGCATGCAATATTTTCAGAAAATTTCAATATATAGGCTTTTAAAAGTCAATCTTGTGTGCATGATTATCAATGATTATACTCGCACAATTAACACATGTGGTTCTCAAAACTCAGAGGGGTCTATGCTATTTATGACAACATTTTAATCAAGTATAAATTTACAAAATATGTTTAGAACTATATGATTTTTAGGTTTTTAAGCATAGATATAGTAGGTCAGGATCTGCGAACTCTCACTGACTGACTGAGCACATGAATTCAACACTAGTTTTTTGGTGATGTTGGTGTTGCTTAGTGTTTTGTTTTGTTTTTCTTTTCTGCATCTTATGTTTTGCCTTGGCATTGTCAGTTTCTCTTTCATTGCCTTTGGTTTTTTTTGTTATGTTAAATAACAAGTCACAAGAGAGAAAAAACAAAAAAAATATGTGAAAAAATGGCTTAGTTCAGTATATATTAAGGACAGAGATAACAAATAGCTAAATAAGAAAAAAGAAAAAAGAAAATTCCTTTTCTATGTACAGTCAATTGTCTGATAATCTAGAAGATAGCCTGATTTGGTCTAATTCTCCTGAATTCTAGCAGGTACTTTATTCCAACTTTTTTAATTCAAACAAACCATGTCTTAGATAGTCTTGGAATTAGAATACATTAATCATAAAATTTTCATAATACTTTGGTGAATTATCTATTGATATAATCATGATAATTTAGCTCCTTTTTAATTTTTAGGGATTTTAAATTTTTAATTTAAAGTTAGGGATTTTATTCATAAAAGCGGGGATTTTCCAGTACAAATACTATTAATAATGCTTTGAGCAATTTTCATGAAACTTGGTGAATTATTTTTGTATAACATAAACATGATAATTTTCCTTTTAATTTAAAAAAAAATCTGATTTATGTCATTGTACTATCATGACTTGGGATTAGGATAGTCTCAAGAATGCTTTCACAAATTTTTATGAAACTTTGGTGAATTGTTTTTATATCTTGACAAACTCCCTTTTTATTGTTATGACCCAAAGTGGAGGGGCATAATGTTTAACACTTGTCAGATCGTTTGTCGGTCTGTCCCAAAGTTGTTTTTTGTTCTCTTACAGTACTTTAGTTTGCCTCAACCAAATTCAATTAAACTTTTACAAAAGCTTGTTATCACAATTCTCATATCAAGTTTGAATTTTGGTGATGTCAGTGTTACTGTACTAGAGTATCAGAGTTATGCCCCTTTAGAAATGGGGAAAATATGCTGAATTTTTGGTTTCCTGTTCTCTAAAATTTAGTTTGTCTCAACTAAATGTTATGAAATTAATACACAATGCTTATCATCACAAAATACAGATTAAGTTTGAATTTTGGTAGTGTCTCTTTTACTAAATTCTATAGTTATGTTCTTTAAAAATGGAAAAAAAATGTTTCGGCCTTCTAACTTAAGTTTCCCTCAACCAAATTTTATTAAACTTTAAAAAAATACTTTTTATCACAATTTTAATCAGATCAATTTCAAATTTTGGTAGTATCAGATCAATTTCAAATTTTGGTAGTAAAACTTTTACCGTTCTTCAGTTATGTTCCTTTAAAACTTTGAATAATATGCAAGCTGGAGTATCATTCCCTATTTATCATGTATATTTTTTTATAAGATGCAGAGTTAAGGAACTTTAGTTGTTGCAAAGTTATTTTAAAATTGTCCATTTTCAAAAACTTTGAAAGGTTTTAGAAATTTATGGATTTGTTAAAAAAATCACAGCCTTAAACTTATAGTCACTTGAGATATATATCTATAAATGGAGCCAAATTATATACATGTTTGTGCATGTTTTGTTTTTTTTGGAGGGCAGGGGTCTTATTTGCACAGTGCTCATAGTTTTTTAGTCGATCATTAAAATTCATTTAAAGCTTAAAGACCAGCTATAAGGGCAAGAAACTTATCAAGCACTCATGGTTTAGATTTTTATTAAACACACATTAATATACATAATGTACATTAAACAGAAAAAAATATTGATGCAAGATGTCATTCAACTTTTACTCTTTTATGTATAGGACAAGAACTATAGAAGATACAGAGAAATTATATACAGCAGAAATGATAGGCAATGTAAAATTTGCAGAAGCCAACTAAACCTAAATGGTAAGGCACCTTTTAATTTTAAAAAAAGTTATTGAACTTGAAAGATGATTACTTGTATCATGATTACTATAAAAATTAAAAGATGTGGTATATTAAATATGAAAACTATCATGGCTTTGAGAAAGCAATTGTAGGCCTGTTACGACCTTCAATAATGAGAAAATCCATACCCTATACTATAGTCAAAGTAGGCAGCTATAAAAGACTTAAAGATGAAACATTGAAACAATCCAAACTGTAAAACTAATCATGGTAATTGCCTAGTTTATAACAAAATAAATTACAAAAAATAAATATGACCGGTATGAAACAACAACAACAACAACCACTAAATTTTAGTGTCAGACTAAACTGACAAAAGCTACAGGCTCTGAACTTTGGACAGGCACAATAGGAATATGGCAAGGTTATATAAAAATAAGATGTGGTATGATTGCCAATAAGACAACTCTCCACCAGACAACCAATGATGTAAATTTCCTGCAAACAGGGACTTGACTTCTGTAAATCAACTAATTTTTCGTGAATACTTTATTTGGCATTTTATACTTTCTAGTCTACATCGCAGTTATTTATTTTTCTCGAGTTCAAGTTTACTTAATGTATTTTAATAAGGAAAGATACACATGAAAAACATTTATTGCTGTTTCTCTCTCCATTTATAACATTTTATTTGTTTATTTTGTGTATTTATAGGTGATCAGACATCTTGGTTTTCATGATCAATAGGTCATTACTGAAGAGGAAACTTATAGTTGAAATTTATTTACATAGTGCATAATTGGATTAATTTGAAATGGAATGTGTGCTTTCCTGCAAAAAAGAAATAGGAAATTTCAACATTATCACATGATAATGACCATAAACAAAATGGAGTTCTATCATAGATACACAAAAACACTATTGCATAAAAGCAACAACATATCTTAATCAAAAGAAAGGAGAATGCTGAACAAATACTATTTTGTTGTTGAAAAAAGGAACACCAGTTTTATCCACTCATTTACATCGCTCCCTCATATCAAATATACAGAAGAAGATCATTGAAGAACAATTTGCAAAAATGATTTCTCTTAAAATTGAAGGGAATTGTTTAGTGAATGGAATAATGTATTCACTGAATTCTTACGTAGTGGATTGAATAACTGTACACAAGCTGAAACAGAAGAAATTCTAATTTAAAATAACACGAAAAGTGTTTATTTTATTATTTAATCTGCAAATATATAAACAAATTCTTTAGAACACCACAAATGGTATGACATTCAAATTGGTTGCTTATTGATGTATCGCATTGAAACAATTACAAAGAAAATAGAAGCATTTGCTCCAAAAAAAATTATAAATCAAAGTTAAATTTATAAAAAAAGTATAAACGATACCTAGATCTAAACAGTCAGACTGTATTATTTTCAATGTCATTAAAATGTTGAGTCAAACATTTATTAAAGTTTTAAATATCATTTGCATCAATTATACAGTCTTGTTATTATTATATTCATACTGTTTGTATACATGGTGTAGTGAAGAAATGTTCAACAAGTAAAAATAAGGGAAAACATTTCCTTAAGGGAAATTTGATCTTCAGAAATTTCCTTAGAGGAAATTTGAAGAACAATGATTTCCCTAGAGGAAATTTGTTGTCTTGAATTTTTCCTCCAAGGAAAAGTGTTTGTCAAAAATTTCCTCACAGGAAAAAGTATTTCCTCCAAGGAAAATTTGAAGCTACAAATTTCCTCCAAGGAAAATTTGAAGCTGCAAATTTCCTCAAAGGAAAAAGAATTTCCTCTAAGGAAAAAGAATTTCCTCTAAGGAAATAGAATTTCCTCTAAGGAAATAGAATTTCCTCAAAGGAAATAATTATGCAGCAAATTCCCTAAGGGAAATCTTTTTCCCTTGAGGAAAAAACAATTTCCCTTGAGGAAAAATCTTTTTCCTTTAGGGAAATTTGATTTCCCTTGAGGAAAAGTACTTTTCCTCTGAGGAAATTGTTGAAAAAAGGGGCATAACTTTTTCAACAGTGGTGCTAGATCCAAAAAAATTTAGGACAAATATCAGGGAACCAATACCAACCAAGTTATCAACTTTGTTTTGACTTAACTCCAAAAATTAAGGTGACAACTTTTGCACTCAGCGGAATTGCAAACTTGTCCCGGAGACTGTTCAATCATTACATTCTGTAAAATATTGGTAAGCATACAAAAGTTCACCATTGTTAAGCCTTTGAAAGCAGCCAATTCAAATTAACTTCAAACATTATTGTCCGTCCAGAATGCAGTCGAATAAAATATGTGGTTATTTTTTCCTCATTGAGATATTTAGATTCCGGCATATAACATTTTAATACAATTTCGACCTTTAAGGTTTTAATTAAACCATATACTTTGCGTGTCTTTTCTAACCTAGGGTTACCATCCGGTTCTCTCCTCTACCATTTGCGGTGTCATAGTGGATTTGAGAATTATGCACTGTACTATTCAGTGACTAATCGATCAAATCAAATCCGACTAAATCATTCTCATCTTTTGAGAGCACTTATTTTAGTTCGGATGAATAAAATATTGCTGTGCCCAGTGTTCCAAAATATCATAAAGCAGAAACCAATTATATACGTTGACATTCCATTTTCTATACTCACACATATTTCTGTTAAAGGCATTTTTGATTGGATGCGACCATCAATCAATGTTAATTATCACCTCATGGTTTCGAAATTTTGACTAAATCCGCAAGGGCTGAAGAAGAGGGGTTCAGATCGTAACACTTTGTTGAGGAAGACTTTTTGTGTAGAAACAAAGATTCAGACCGAAATTAATCTAAAATTTTAACCTTTCCAGATATTGAAGAATGCATTCGATCAATGAATGGATATGACTTCTTAGGCACTAAAGACACAACTATACGTGGACAAACGTGTGAACCTAACAAAGATGGAGTGAGGGCATGCAGAGGGTCATTTGATTACGATTCTCCATGGTGTTTTATTGATCAGAATGAAAATTGGGATTCTTGTGATATACCAAAATGTAGTAAGTACGAAATTACAGAACCTAAATGACGTTATAAAAGTAAACTTGCAAATTAATCAACAACTGTACATATTATAACTATTATCCTTGTGCACATACTACCGGTATGCGGAAATGAGTTAAACAAATTCCATAACGACTTTACTTTTGATGAAATTGCATTCAAAACAAAAGGCGCATATCTGCCATATTTGTTTTTCGTAATCTGTTTTGGTATAAGTTTAGCCGTCTTCTCAATTTATTTGTTTCATATTTTAATGTAGGGGCCTATTAAAGCCGACTATACCGTATGTTTGGGTGGGTTTTTTTTATTGTTGAAGGCCGCACGGTTGCCTATAATTGTTTACATCCACTTTATCAGAAGTTTGGTGGATAGTTTTCTCATTTCCTTATTTTTATACTATGCGACATTTCGATCTTTACCGATGTTCAAATGTCGTAAATATATAGTAAATATGTTCGAAATGGTAACGAATTGGATATGAGTGGTTATTGAAAGGATATAGGTGACAGGCATTCAAACAGAACCGGTACAATATACCTGTGCATGAAATATACGTACAAATCTAGATTAACTTGTAAATGTACAAGTTGGTTAATTTATTATATACTAGTAAAACGAATCGAAAAAGTTAGATAGGAGACCATATGAGAGATATATTTCATCTAAATGCACTGTTGTCTTTTTGTCTTATTTCTGTAGCTACACCTCCAGCAGAATGTTTACAAACACCGAAAGGAATAGACTACTTCGGAAGTACTGCAGTCACAGAAACGGGTAGAACATGTCAAAGATGGGATAAACAAGAACCACATCAACATCAATTTTGGGCTTTAGTAGATCAGGATAACTATTGTCGCAATCCAGGTGGTGGTAGTCGGCCTTGGTGTTTTACTACAGATCCAGATATGGAATTTGAATACTGCAAAATTTCGTACTGTGGTATGTAGTTTATACTGTAATGTTTATTGGTCGTTATGGTTATAAACCTGGAAAATCTTGTTTTATATATGCATATGTCATGCAGTAGGAAACGTAGTGTGGATTTAGACGTTTGGCGGTAAAATAGGTTGCAGGGTCGAAAGTTATAGGAGTGATCGTAAGGGACTCTCTATGCTCCGTAAGGGTAACATATAGAGAACATCCCTATCAAGGAAATAGTGGTATTGACCATGGGTATATAAGAGAATGAGAAACGGCACTCGAGGCTGTCGATTGGCTGTCGATGAGCTGTCATCTTTCAACAGAGCGTACGTCGGATATATTAAGTGCTAGAAGAGCCTTGATATTCAGAGGACACTGTACTGGGTACAAAGTGGACGTACACGTTGATAGAATTGACATAGCAGACTGTCCCAATCGGAGGACAAGCTGTACCAGCCCACACTGTCTGGAAGTGACAGACTGCCCATCCGGAGGACAGGCTGTACCAGCACACACTGTCTGATACAGACAGACTGTACCAGGCATACTGTCTTTTAGTGACAGATCGTCAGTGTATATTTTAGTTCATTGTGCATAACATAGATAGTTGTAGTTATTAGTATAACCGTATTGTTGTGGACAACTTGGATCCAAGTATTTACTGGAACGGACGTTTGAGGTGTAAACGCCTGGTTACACGTTACAATACACTAATTTATTACATAAATATGTTAAAATTCAGTTGGTTTTTATGTTAAATTTTGATAAATAATGAGATTTTTTTACGAATATCATTGGAATCTTTGATGATTTAGGTCAATTATTTTGACTCCGAGAACATCGTATGCATTATTATTACAAACATATAAAAGATGCAAGCTTTATTAATTCAATTTCATTAAAAAAGAATAGTAATTATCTCAAAATAATTAATAAACTTTTTCTTGATTTATAAAGGAAAAAACATCAGAGATATTTAGTAAAAATGCAAAAATGCTTGTTTATCGCTTGCCTTTTGCATTTAAGAGAATTCTAATCCTAATCTGTTAAATTTCTTTAACTCATATTCCCTTCACCTATCACTATAGATGAACTAGCGTGTTCCAGCAATCCTTGTGAACACGGTGGAACATGTAAAGACACAGAAAATGGTGGATTCAATTGTCAGTGTCGATCTGGATACATTGGGACAAAGTGTGAATCACGATCAGCAGATGGTAAGCATTTGTGTGAAATATATTTAATTTAGAGTGCATTTAGTTTGATAAAAAATCAAAGTCCATATACGTTGGTTTTCTGAACTGAAGTGAAACAAATATCTTTAAAGATGTAAAGATTGATTGATTGATATTAATCTAACGTCAAGTGTTAAATATCTTATTCACGTTCAGGCTGATTCATATAACAAAAATGGTGCTCCCTTACTAATTACAGATAGAATATAATTTACTATTAATTCAGATGACATATTTGTCTTTAAATAGATGACTGTAAAAGATCGAAGATTGGTTATGAATACAACGGAAAAATTCATGAAACCAAAAACAAGTTTACTTGTCAAGAATGGGCCAAAGATGATCCACATTCACATCGATTTAATAACTTACCTGAAAATTATTGCCGAAACCCAGACCAAGATGTCGAGCCGTGGTGTTTCACCACAGACCCAAATAAAGTATTTGATTTCTGCGATATACCTTTCTGTAGTAAGTATACTAGGCATTATTCTCAACATACCACGATTTACTTCCTGCAGTAAGTATACTGAACATTTTTCAAAACATACCACGAATTAACCCTTTTCATTAAGTATACTGAACATTATTCCACACATACCACGATTTACCTTTCTGCAGTAAGTATACTAGACATTATTCCACATATACCACGGTGTTTTTCTTGGTAAACGTTATGAGCGATTGATTAAAGCGAGCTTTTGTTTTGGTGTAAATGATTTTTAGGGGGTACATTAGTATTTATTTTTTTATTTCAATACTACATTTATGTATTAGTTACTATTATTGAACAGTTTGAATAGTAAAAGACAAAGTAACATCTAACAAGAAAAAGGTTAGTGAAGAAGAAAAAAGCCCAACAGATCTTGGGGTCACGAAAGACGAACAGTGAGTGACAGAGCCATGCATATCTCATTTCGTTTATGTACATTTTTTGTAAATTAATGACTGTTGATATGTTATTTATACCATACATAGGAAATAATGTGAAAAATTGTTTTACATTTGTCACTTCGAGGCCTTTTATACATGTAGCTGACAATACGGCATAGGCTATACTCGTTCTTCAAGGCCGTGCGATCATGACATATAGTTGTTATTGTATGTGTCATTTTGGTCTCCTTTTGAGAGATGTATCATTGGCAATCATACCACATCTTCTTGTTTTTATAAATAAAATAATTCATTGGCTGTATAGGTAAATACTTACTTTTTTTAGCTAAATTAGCAAATGAATCAATAAAGTTTTTAAAGTTTGTTCAGATATTGATAATTCCTATACAAGTTTATATATTTGTTATGTTTAAACCCGAATAATAAAAGGTTTTATCTTTTCACAGCTACTCCCGCCAAAGAATGTCTAGGAACAGACAATGGGATTTTATATTTCGGAACAATGAAGCAGACGAAAGATGGTATAGAATGTCAGAGTTGGAGTGCTCAGACACCTCACAGCCACACATATGGTTATTTAGAGGATCAAGGAAATTACTGTAGAAATCCCGATCAAGACGAAAACGGCCCATGGTGTTTTACGACTGATCCTGATATTCAATGGCAGTCATGTGACATTCCACATTGTTGATTGTAGATGTTATTATTTTCAAAAAAAATTATCTCCATTTATAATCACCACCCCTTTCCCCTTTTACACAATTTAAACAAGAAAACAGAATTTATCCGATATGGCAGATATTTACGAACCATTGATATTGTATAGGTTTCCCGGTAACAACTGCCTGATGATGTGAATAAAGGGAAACTAGCCTGGTCCGACATATCCAAGTTAACTGGGGAAAATAAATTAAGTTGCTTTCTTCGATATGCTCATTATATTGCGGAGTGGGTACCATTTGTGAGGTAACCTGAAGATCTGGTTCATATCACTTTAACTGGCTGCCTTTTGTATCAAATATTTATTTACTGAATATGTATAGTATATTATTGTTATAGCACACATTGAGTATATTATTCTAATATTACTTTACTGTATCGCATAAAATAAAGAATATTTTTTATTGATTTCAAATAATAAGTCATTTTCATTCTCAGTCGCAGTCTCAAAGACATGTTGGTCCGTTATTTAGGGAAACAAACGGGAAAAAAAAACTATCAATAGGACACAGATCTAAACTTGAGTTTAATGGTTAAAATCATTATGGTTGTCAGCCGACTATTTATAGGACTTGTACGAGTTATTTTCCTTTAATGGTGGTCTATCCGTTTTGAATTTGTTGACAAGATTTGCAACATGTCATCATGAATGAAATTTCTATTCGATTTCTTATAGGAATTTGCCTTTAAAAGACAATTTCAACCCATTGTCGTAGGGTTATTGTGGAAACTAACATAAAGTGGCGGAAACGACTAACATTAAATGCAGGACAATCTCTACAACAAAGTCGCAATGCCGATCTCTTCAATTGGCTGATTACATGAGTGTTATTCCTTGAAGAACCATGTTTATCCATATTAAATTGGATAGTGGAGAGAAACAGAAAAAAAATCAAAAATTAAC